>NC_143023.1:75888866-76111366 GCF_057628025.1 Oncorhynchus mykiss | reverse complement strand
CAGAGCTGGGGTGCTGACTCGCTGGGTTAACTTGTATTAGAGAATCCTCCGCTTGTTGGAGGTGACACTCCTCTGGAAATTTTGAACGTGGAGGACCTCATCCATATGTTAAGATAATGGGCATAATGCCAACCCAGAGATGGCGCTAGTGGGGCACCCATCTAGGATATATAAACAGGTGCATTATCAGTGTCGGATTAGGATGTTGTGACATGTTATACCTGAGTAAAGGACCATGTTTGATCTTTACCTAACTCTAAGACATGAGTTATTCGCATACAAATAAAAACACATTGCTGTCCCCAGTTATTCCAGCTGGTTTCGGGGTTGGCGAAGTAGGTGTCCCCGTTTGCTGACCATCTGGGAGATGTCCTGATTAACTGCTGCTTCCATTTGTTGAGGTAGTATTCTGTAATGTTGACATGGGGAGTCAGTTAGTGGTGCAGTTAGTGAGTTTAATAATAACGAACATAAAACGATACAGAACAACAGAAATGTAAGACAAGGAAACTAAACTGATAACAAAAGAGTGCTATATAAAGTGTAAGTAATCAGGGAGTAATGAAGTCCAGGTGTGACTGATAATGAGACGCAGGTGTGCGTAAAGATGGGTTGCCAGGACCGATGGTTAGTAGACCGGCATTGCCGAGCACCAGAGAGGGGGAGCAAGAGTAGACATAACAGCACTGCCTGGATATTGTACCAGCCATGGCACCAGCAGCAAAAACACCAGAGAGGCCAAGCAAACACCCCGGAACTGACGTGAACCAAGCTCATATTGGTGTTTTGGAGAGAGCTGGAGTGAGAAAAACATTTTAGGTCCTGAATTTACAAAAATAGCTACTGCAATTTCAGGAACAGAAACTTCTTCAGGGAAACAAATGCCCACTGTGTAAAGAATGCTGATCTTTTTAGTTATTTAAACAATTATTTATTAAAACAATGCTTTCCAAGCAATTTGGTGTCCTCCAGTCTTGTCCCCACTCTTGTGTTTTGGTGCTTCCAGTTCCACCCTGTATGGTATTGAGAATAACAATGTCGTAATAATACATTTTAATACAGACAGCCTAATTAGGAATTGTACTTGTCTATTAAAATATACACCTTAGGCTGCAAAATGGTTCTCAATCAAGGTTCTCCTTACAGCATTCCAGTTGCATTGGCAGCATGTTGCCATCTTCTCCATTCTCTTCAGGTAGGTCCTCCTCAGCCTACTCGGTCGGGGAACTCGTCTCCTTGTCTCTTGCAAAAGTTATACAAAACTGACACTGCGATAATGATTGTTAGTGTAGTGCCCATCTTCGTTGCGGAGCCCCTCCTGTAGGCACAGGAATCTTTTTTTCCACACTCCAAAAACTCTCTATGATACCTCTTGCCAAGAGTGTGCAAAGCTGTCATCAAGGCAAAGGGTGGCTACTTTGAAGATTCTCAAATATAAAATATATTTTGATTTGTTGAACACTTTTTTGGTTAATACTTTATTCCATATGTGTTAACATAGTTTTGATGTCTTCACTATTATTCTATAATGTAGAAAATAGTAAAAAATGAAGAAAAACCCTTGAATGAATAGGTGTGTCCAAACTTTTGACTAGTACTGTATAAAAAAGTATTGAAAAATTGAGCAACGGGCTTAAAATTAATCTAGGTTGAAAGTGAAAACTAAATTTAGATTAGAGAAAGGATTTACTTTAACTAGGATTAATTTAAAACTGGGTTTAAAGTTTGGTGCAACAAATTCCTGTTTCCACTGACACTTAAAATTTTAGCCAAATTAGGGTTAAATTCAAGGTGGCTCGAATGTATTTCCAAATTCGAACCTGGGTTGACTTCAAAGTACCAATGGAAACAGGGCTCAAGATTAATAGATACACCTTGATTTAACCCAGTTTAACAGTTAATCCATGTTGATGCTACCCATCCACAGTCTTTAGTCAGAGTGTGTGAATGGGGTATCTTACCATTAAGTGATATCATACTGAAGTCATATATCACTGCAGGCTCTAACACTAACGGGTGTGACTGCCTGGGTTTGAACTTGGGTCAACTGTGTGTTTCAGGCAAGGTTACTCATCATGTAAGTGTAGTTCATTAAATCAACTCCATAACAGAGGTTTTGTTACTAAAGCTTTAAATGGGCATGGTGACACTGGACTAGGAGCCACTTTTCTTCTGTACCTCACAATAAACATTTTTTTATAAATGTCACATTTTGCAGCTTGTTTTACTGAATGTCACCAGGCCAGGTTCTGGTTTAAAAAGGCCAGAGAGGTGATTGGAGGAACAGAATACGCTGAGAGTCCCGCTGACCAATAGAGACAGCCCAGAGTGACCATTTGAGACAGGCCAGTAAAACAAGACTTTTTACTGTCTGTGGGGTGACCCATCTCACATCCAGTATATCTCCAATCTCTCTAATATCAATCTCTATATCATCATAGAGAATTAACACATTAGTCATTTACAACACTTCAAAAATGATGCTGTACACTCTGGATCTCTAACCATTTATAGCAGCTCATAGCTCCTTTACAACGGCCTTTATACAGTGGGTATGAGTTAATACAGAATTCATATGGGCCTATAAAGACATTTTGAGATGCTTTCCAGTTCCCACACAGCTAGAAGTCTGAAAAAAATAGTCTAGGGCTCTATTCTATCTGTATTGCTGAAGCGTTCAGATTGCGCGATAGAAATGTATAGGCAATTTCCTATTGACTCAGCCGACTTTTTCATAGTTTAACGCGAATACAGTTTCCACTAACACAGGAACTTTGCCTTTAAAGCCCCCATGCAGTCTTTGTAAAAATAAAAAAAATCATCACTCTATGTCTAATAAATCACTGTGTGTGTTTATTTTTTTATTTTTTTTTACTCAGGAAAATATTTTTTACCATTTATTTCCCTGAGCCTCCTTTGGTACTTGAAATGCTCAGAACTGAATGTGTGGCCATTAGGAAACACGTTTGAAGATATTTTCATACACAGTCCTGATTGGCTGATAAGATGGTCTAGAGCCCACCCCCTTACCCACATGAACAGACATTGGTCTAGTATAATCAGATCACATTGTGACATCATAACGTGTGCCAAGAATTTTTTAGAACAGCTCTTACACAAAAAGGCCATTATCGTATTTTTCACGATTTCACAGCTCTAATTCGACCTCATAGTGTGGAATGGCCAATGGTGAAAAAAGTACTATATTGTCATACTTGAGTAAAAGTAAAGAAAAAATGACTCAAGTAAAAGTGAAAGTCACCCAGTAAAGTACTACTTGAGTAAAAGTCTAAAAGTATTTGGTTTTAAATATATTTAAGTTTCAAAAGTAAATGTAGTTGCTAAATTATACTTAGGTAAAAGTATGAATAATAAAAACAATCCTTATATTAAGCAAACCAGATGGCACAATTTTCACACGCCAACACTCAGACATAATTTAAAAACAAAGCACTTATGTTTAGTGAGTCTGCCAGATCAAAGGCAGTAGGGATGACCAGGGATGTTGTCTTGATAAGTGTGCAAATTGGAACATTTTCTGTCCTGCTAAGTATTCAAAATGTAACGAGTACTTTTGGGTGTCAGGGAAAATGTATGGAGTAAAAATAACATTATTTTATTTAGGAATGTAGTGAAGTAAAATAAAAAGTTGTCAAAAATATAAATAGTGAAGTACATATACCCCCCAAAACTACTTAAGTAGTACTTTAAAGTATTTTTACTTAAGTAATTTGGTGTAACTGGAAATAGCCTATAAAAAATCTGGAAAATCAAGTTTTAATTACATTGCTCCTTTAAGGTCTAGCCTGGCGATAACTAACACCCTGATGTTTTGCCGATGTTGGAGGTGTGTTGGCGCTGTCAAAAATGGGAAAAGCTGACCATGCGTTCATTGTTATGTAGTCACACCCATCCCACTCGTTCTGAACTACGTCAAGTTCAGAACGAGAAAGTGTAGGCTATATAGAAATAATTGAAAATGTATAATCATTAAAGTAAATAATGAGGATTTCTATCAGCCTAATCAAGGTGTAGATTACATCTCACTTCCCAGTGTTCGAATTTGTAAACTGCATGTAATTTGTCTTAATGCAAATCCGTGCAGCTAATGTCAATGTTGGCTTTAAGCATTGGTGTAAAGTACATAAGTAAAAATACTTTTTAAGTACCAGTACGTCTTTTTTTTGTGGGTCGGGGGTATCTGTACTTTACCACAGTGGCTTGTGAAAGTATTCACCCCCTTGGCATTTTTCCTATTTTGTTGCCTTACAACCTGGAATTAAAATGGATTTTGGGGAGATTTGTATTATTAGATTTACACAACATGCCTACCACTTGGATGATGCAAAATATTTTTTATTGTGAAACAAACAAGAAATAAGACAACAAAAACTGATAAGTTGAGCGAGCATAATTGGCGAACACCAAACCTGTTTGCTTATTTTTTTTCATTAAGCAATGGCTTGTTCTGGCCACTCTTCCGTAAAGCCCAACTCTGTGGAGTGTATGGATTAAGGTGGTCCTATGGATAGATACTCCAATCTCTGCCGTGGAGCTTTGCAGCTCCTTCAGGGTTATCTTTGATCTCTTTGTTGCCTGTCTGATTAATGCCCTGCTTGCCTGGTCAGTGAGTTTTGGTGGGCGGCCCTCTCTTGGCAGGTTTGTTGTGGTGCCATATTCTTTCCAATTTTTAATAATGGATTTAATGGTGCTCCGTGGGATGTTTCTGATATTTTTTTATAACCCAACTCAGATATGTGCTTCTCCACAACTTTGTCCCTGACCTGTTTGGAGAGCTCCTTGGTCTTCATGGTGCCCCTTGCTTAGTGGTGTTGCTGACTCTGGGGCCTTTCAGAACAGGTACATGATATTGATGAGATCATGTGATCACTTTTACTTCACTAGATTCCTAAATAAAATAATGTACTTTTTATTCAAATAAAATAACATTTATTTATATAGCCCTTCGTACATCAGCTGATATCTCAAAGTGCTGTACAGAAACCCAGCCTTAAACCCCAAACAGCAAGCAATGCAGGTGTTGAAGCACGTTGACTAAAAAAACTCCCTAGAAAGGCCAAAATCTAGGAAGAAACCTAGAGAGGAACCAGGCTATGAGGGGTGGTCAGTCCTCTTCGGGCTGTGCTGGGTGGAGATTGTAACAGAACATGGCCAAGATGTTCAAATGTTCATAAATGACCAGCATGGTCAAATAATAGGTCTGGGACACGGTAGCACGTCCGGTGAACAGGTCAGGATTCCATAGCCGCAGGCAGAACAGTTGAAACTGGAGCAACAGCATGGCCAGGTGGACTGAGGACAGCAAGGAGTCATCATGCCAGGTAGTCCTCAGGCATGGTCCTAGGGCTCAGGTCCTCCGAGAGAGAGAAAGAAAGAGACAAAGAGAGAATTAGAGAGAGCATATTTAAATTCACACAGGACACCGGATAAGACAGGAGAAGTACTCCAGATATAACAAACTGACCCTAGCCCCCCGACACATAAACTACTGCAGCATAAATACTGGAGGCTGAGACAGGAGGGGTCAGGAGACACTGTGGCCCCATCTGATGATACCCCCAGACAGAGCCAAACAGGAAGGATATAACCCCACCCACTTTGCCAAAGCACAGCCTCCATACCACTAGAGGGATATCTTCAACCACCAACTTACCATCCTGAGACAAGGTCGAGTATAGCCCACAAAGATCTCCGCCACGGCACAACCCAAAGGGGAGGCGCCAAGCTAGACAGGAAGATCACATCAGTGACTCAACCCACTCAAGTGACGCACCCCTCCTAGGGACGGCATGAAGGAGCACCACTAAGCCAGTGACTCAGCCCGGCAATAGGGTTAGAGGCATAGAATCCCAGTGGAAAGAGAGGAACCAGCCCGGCAGAGACAGCAAAGGCGGTTCGTTGCTCCAGAGCCTTTCCATTCACCTTCACACTCCTGGGCCAGACTACACTCAATCATATGACCCACTGAAAAGATGAGTCTTCAGTAAAGACTTAAAGGTTGAGAACGAGTTTGCGTCTCTCACATGGGTAGGCAGACAATTCCATACAAATAGAACTCTATAGGAGAAAGCCCTGCCTCCAGCTGTTTGCTTAGAAATTCTAGGGACAATTAGGAGGCCTGCGTCTTGTGACCGTAGCATACATGTAGGTATGTACGGCAGGACCAAATCAGAGAGATAGGTAGGAGCAAGCCCATGTAATGCTTTGTAGGTTAGCTGTAAAACCTTGAAATCAGCCCTTGCCTTGACAGGAAGCCAGTGTAGGGAGGCTAGCACTGGAGTAATATGATCAAATTTTGGGGTTCTAGTCAGGATTCTAGCAGCCGTATTTAGCACTAACTGAAGTTTATTTAGTGCTTTATCCGGGTAGCCAGAAAGTAGAGCATTGCAGTAGAATAACCTAGAAGTAACAAAAGCATGGATTAATTTTTCTGATTTTTGCAGTAGATGGAAAAAAGCTGTCCTTGAAACAGTCTTGATATGTTCGTCAAAAGAGAGATCAGGGTCTAGAGTAACGCCAAGGTCCTTCACAGTTTTATTTGAGACGACTGTACAACCATTAAGATTAATTGTCAGATTCAACAGAATACCTCTTTGTTTCTTGGGACCTAGAACAAGCATCTATGTTTTGTCCGAGTTTAAAAGTAGAACGTTTGTAGTCATCATCTTCCTTATGTCTGAAACACAGGCTTCTAGCGAGGGCAATTTTGGGGCTTCACCATGTTTCATTGAAATGTACAGCTGTGTGTCATCCGCATAGCAGTGAAAGTTAACATTATGTTTTCGAATGACATCCCCAAGAGGTAACATATATTGTGAAAACAATAGTGGTCCTAAAACGGAACCTTGAGGAACACCAAAAGGTGAGGACAAGCCATTCACAGAGACAAACTGATAACTGACAAACTGATAAGATCTAAACCAGGCCAGAACTTGTCCGTGTAGACCAATTTGGGTTTCCAATCTCTCAAAAAGAATGTGGTGATCGATGGTATCAAAAGCAACACTAAAGTCTAGGAGCACGAGGACAGATGCAGAGCCTTGGTCTTTTTTATATTTTCTGGGTCAAGGTTTGGCTTTTTCAAGAGAGGCTTTATTACTGCCACTTTTAGTGAGTTTGGTACACATCCGGTGGATAGAGAGACGTTTATTATGTTCAACATAGGAGGGCCAAGCACAGGAAGCAGCTCTTTCAGTAGTTTAGTTGGAATAGGGTCCAGTATGCAGCTTAAAGGTTTAGAGGCCATGATTATTTTCATCATTGTGTCAAGAGATATAGTACTAAAACACTTGAGTGTCTCTCCACAACATTTATTCCATGGAACAAAACTAGGTCCAGAGTATGACTGTGACAGTGAGTAGGTCCAGAGACATGTTGGACAAAACCCACTGAGTCGATGATGGCTCCGAAAGCCTTTTGGAGTGGGTCTGTGGAATATGAATATGAATATGAATATTAATATGTGAATATTAAAGTCACCAAAAATTAGAATATTATCTGCTATGACTACAAGGTCCGATAGGAATTCAGGGCATTCAATGAGGAACGCTGTATATGGCCCCGGAGGCCTGTAAACAGTAGCTATACAAAGTGATTGAGTAGACTGCATAGATTTCATGACTAGAAGCTCAAAAGACGAAAACATATATATTTTTTTTGTAAATTGAAATTTGCTATCGTAAATGTTAGCAACACCTCCGCCTTTGCGGGATGCACGGGGGATATGGTCACTAGTGTAGCCAGGAGGTGAGGCCTCATTTAACACAGTAAATTCATCAGGCTTAAGCCATGTTTCAGTCAGGCCATCTCACATCAAGATTATGATCAGTGATTAGTTCATTGACTATAATTGCCTTTGAAGTAAGGGATCTAACATTAAGTAGCACTATTTTGAGATGTGAGGTATCACGATCTCTTTCAATAATGACAGGAATGGAGGAGGTCTTTATTCTAGTGAAATTGCTAAGGCGAACACCGCCATGTTAAGTTTTGCCCAACCCAGGTCGATGCACAGTGGCAGACTCCACTAAGCTGGCAGGCTGGCAAAAAGGCCTGCACACTATTTCATTGTGGTGCTAGAGGAGTTAGAGCTCTGTCTATGTTGGTAGATAAGATGAGAGCACCCCTCCAGCTAGGATGGAGTCCGTCACTCCTCAGCAGGCCAGACTTGGTCCTGTTTGTGGGTGAGTCCCAGAAAGAGGGCCAATTATCCAAAGTGGATAACAATATCTCTATACTCTCTACACTCGCCAGTTTTAGCTTTAGCCAGCACCATCTTCAGATTAGCCTTAACGTCGGTAGCCCTGCCCCCTGGTAAACAGTGTATGATCGCTGGATGATTCGTTTTAAGTCTAATACTGTGGGTAATGGAGTCGCCAATGACTAGGGTTTTCAATTTGTCAGAGCTAATGGTGGTAGGCTTCGGCGTCTCAGACCCAATAACGGGAGGAGTAGAGACAAGAGAAGGCTCGGCCTCAGACTCCGACTCGCATAATGGGGAAAACCGGTTGAAAGTTTCTGTCGGCTGAATGAGCGACACCGGTTGAGGATTCCTACAGCATTTCCCTCCAGAAACCTTGAGAAAGTTGTCTGGCTGCGGGGACCGTGCGAGGGGATTTATACTAACGTTACTATCTGTACTTACTGGTGGCACAGACACTGTTTCATCCTTTCCTACACTGAAATTACCCTTGCCTAACGATTGCGTCTGAAGCTGGGCTTGCAACACAGCTATCTTCGCCGTAAGGTTCTCTGTATTTTTGAACACAATGAACAAAAAATACAGGAGAATGAAAAATATATATATATATATATTTTTTTTTTGTTGAATTGTGGGTGAGTCCCAGAAAGAGGGCAAATTCTCCCCAATTTCATGGTATCCAATTGTTGTAGCTACTATCTTGTCTCATTGCTACAACTCCCGTACGGGCTTGGGAGAGACCCGGCAAGGTTGAAGGTTGAATGTCATGCGTCCTCCGATACACAACCCAACCAGCCGTACGGCTTCTTAACACAACGCGCATCCAACCCGGAAGCACCAATGTGTCAGAGGCTACACCATGCACCTGGCAACCTTTGGCTAGCGCACACTGCTCCCGGCCTGCCACAGGAGTCACTGGTGCGCGATGAGACAAGAAGATCCCTACCGACCAATCCCTCCCTAACCCGGACGACGCTAGGCCAATTGTGCGTCGCCTCACAGACCTCCCGGTCGCGGCCCGTTACGACAGAGCCTGGGCACGAACCCAGGGACTCTGATGACACAGCTGGTGCTGCAGTACAGCGCCCTTAACCACTGCGCCACCCTTGAACAAAAATATTAAACCAACATTCAACAATAACAAATATTTTTATGAGTTACAGTTCACAAGGAAATCAGTCAGTTGAAATAAATTAATTACGCCCTAATCTATGGATTTCATTTGGCTGGGAATACAGATATGCATCTGTTGGTCACAGATACCTTAAAAAATAATAAAAAATAAAAAAAAGTAGGCGTGTGGATCAGAAAACCAGTCAGTATCTGGTGTTACTGTCTGCCATCATGCAGTGTGACACATGTCCTAGAGTTGATCAGGCTGTTGATTGTGGCCTGTGGAATGTTGTCCCACTCCTCTTCAATGGCTGTGCGAAGTTGCTGGATATTGGCGGAAACTGGAACACGTTGTCGCACACGTCGATCCAGAGCATTCCAAACGTGGGTGGTGAGTATGCAGGCCGTGGAAGAACTGAGACATTTTCAGCTTCCAGGAATTTTGTACAGATCCTTGCGACATGGGGCCGTTTATTATTGTGCTGAAACATGAGGTGATGGCGGCGGATGAATGGCGTGACAATGGGCCTCAGGATTTTCAAATTGCCAATGATAAAACGCAATTGAGTTTGTTGTCTGTAGCTTATGCATGCCCATACCATAACCCCACCACCACCCTGTTTACAAAGTTGACATCAGCAAACCACTCTCCCACACATGCTGTCTACCATCTGACATGTACAGTTGAAACTGGGATTCATCCACAAAGAGCACACTTCTCCAGTGTTCCAGAGGCCATTGAAGGTGCGCATTTGCTTAAAGTTGGTTATGACGCAGATCTTCAGTTAGGTCAAGACCCTGGTGAGGACAACAAGCATGCAGATGAGCTTCCCTGAGATGGTTTCTCTAAAATCCCGTTGGAGGTGGCTAATCGTAGATAAATCAAGATCAAATTCTATGTTAACAGCTCTGGTGGACATTCCTGCAGTCAGCATGCCAATTGTACGCTCCCTCAAAACTTGAGACATCTGAGGCATTTTGTTGTGTGACAAAAATGCAAATTTAAGAGTGGCCTTTTATTGTCCCCAACCAAAGCAGGGTCTCCCCACTTCCTCTCCTCCCACAGCTGATGATTAGCAGCAGCAGGCTATCTAAACTCATTGAAAGCGGGCTCCTGTGGTTGGCGGATGCAGTAAAACATTTTTTTTCTAAATTTTTCTCTGCCTCAAGGGCCCCCTACGGGCTGGGTCCCGGGGCTTCAGCCCTTTAAGCCCCTGCATTAATCAGGCCCTGCTCCCGAATTATAAAGGCGCGCCATGCCAGCGCACTATCATCTCCAGAGTTCTGTCCGAACCCGCAAGACGCAACCGAGACTACACTGATAATTATTAACACCAAACTGGGTTAGTAGCCTACTAGGACTGTTAATATAATCTTGTTTAGGTGATTTTCAATCAGGAAAGCAATATTCTGAATAATTTAAACATTTGAAAAGTTGATTTAAATGTTTTTGTCATGAAATCTTGATGCATCGTTTTTCCATTGAATTTCGCAAAATTGCTGCTATTTTGTCACGCAATTAGCTTACAACTAAATACCGTAGTTATGATATACTGATAGTTATTTAATTTAAGGAATTCCACGTATGTTTCTTTTAGACTTCAACAGGTGCGCTGACTAAACCATTCCTCAGTGAGGGGAGATTCTGCCTTTGCCTGAGAACAGTGGAGTTTTTCTTCAGTTGAGCTTTTCTGGCCTGTTCTAACCTGTACCCGAGGGTTGTGACTCCCGCTTGCCGCCATGCCTTCACTGTTCCCGGCATGGCTCTGCTGCCTTAGCCTGCTAACCGTGGAGACACACACAATGGCCCTGCCGCGGCCAGCCCGGACACAGCCTCACAGGTACGGCCACTTCACATTATCACTGTAACTGATATAACATGGTTTTGCTGCAAACCTCTAGACTACTGTAGTAAATCAATCAAATGACAGTATGCGAGTCCTAGGGTTTAGGAGGTGAGGGTGCAAGGCAAAATAAGGCGTCATTACTTTATTATTATTTTGAAGGATGGAGATCAAGCAGTCCATAATGCAACATATTTAAGAAGAGACAGTATGAGCTAATGATATTGATCCAGACAGAGCTGTGGGCCAATCTCTGTGTTCACTGTTTGGTTCATCATATCTGTCTTTGCGATGTGTGTGTCTGCTTCAGTGTATTAGGTGGAAGGGAGATCTGGAACATAAATTATACACCCCCCCCCCCCCCCCCCCCCATCTTCTTCATTTTACACACACCCTGCCCCTAACCTCTCTCTCTGTCTGGCCATTGCAGTGGCAGTAAGTTATGTGTGAAAAGGTTACAACAACAGAATGAGGTAATTCCTCTAAAAGCCCCCGGAAGAATGACCCTGTATAATGAATGAGAGGGAGGTGGAGGGCTATGCGGGTGTGTGCGTGTGTGTTTGTTTCCATTGTGATTTAATAAGGATTGGGAACACTGATACACAATATTAACACCTCAGTTTGTGAGGGAAGGTTGAGGGGCAGTGTCTTGCTCAGTGTTGTGTGTATGTGTGTGTGTGTGTGTTTACAGTAGGAAGTAAATTGCTTCATCAGAGATCTACTGTAGTGACCAGTATCTCTCTGGAAGCTGTGTTTTGAATGCTAACTAATGGAGCAGGCGCTAGTTATGGTATCTTACCACCGTGTTTCTCAACTCCAGTCCTCCACCCAACATTACACATTTGTATTATAACCTGTCACATGTATGTGGTGGGTGTCTTACAGTGTTACAGGTCCTGTGTGGCTCAGTTGGTAGAGCATTACACTTTCAACGCCAGCGTTTTGGGTTTGATTCCCACGGGGAACCAGTCGCTCTAGATAAGAGTGTCTGCTAAATGACTCAAATGTCAAATAAATGAGACATGTAAAGAGTTGAAAAGGACAGGCGGAGGAGAGAAAGGAGAAGTAGGGAAGTAGTGTTTCTCTCATCTGAAGTGGTTGTGAGGGGGTTGGTGTGTGAAAGATGGTTGGTGTGTGCTTCTCTTTGGTTCAGGGCTCATGCTGGGCTCTAACCTGGGAGGAATGCAAGAGTAGCTCTTTATTCACACAAATGGACGTATGCACACACACAGCCCTTCCATATTCAGAGGTAGTGATCAGGTACAGTAGTCTGATGCTAGAATCAGTATTTCATCAGATCTCTGCAGACTTTATCATTTGATCGGACACAGTAGCGGTTTTTCATTCTCTCCACCCAACCTTAATCTTTATTTCCACACCAGTCAATCGTTATTAGTCACATAGAGGGAGCCGTCACCACCTCCTCTCTCATTCTCTCTCTCTCGTTCTCGTTCTCTATCCCTCTCCCTCTCTCTCTCTCTTTTTTTTCTCTCTCTCTATCTATCTCTCTCTCTTTTTCTCTCTCTCTCTCCTAATAGATATGATAGTTTATCAAAATGTTATTTGTTTTCAAATTCTTTGTGGGTCTGTGTGATCTGAGGGAATCTTATGACACACACACACACAGAAGTAGCGGGTGGTGGTTGGTCAGTGGCCTACATTTTGGTGCCAAGCGCCTTTTTCTTCAGGAGACGACCTTGTTCTGACACGATCCCCAGGTGGTCCTGGCGCTCCAAATCGGTAGAGAGGTGTGTGTGTGTGTGTCTTAATGGTGCATGGAGCATAAGAAAACACTATAACTGCCAGGAAGTCAGGTGTAGGGTGCACGTGTTTGTCCTACTAATGTACAGCTAACGTTTAACATTTTACTGATGTCCAGAGGGTCTGGAAACAGAGACAATGTGTGTGTCTCTGTGACCGTTGACCTGTGTGGTTTAATATGGCAGCCGTTTTACACGGGGTCATGATGTCCCTTCAGAGAGGACTGAATAACACACTGGATTACTGGATATTAAAGATAGGCCTGCATACCAGCCTACATTACCTCACATACACTATAGTTTGGGCAGATGGTGTTGAAAATGATTTGAGCTTTATACCTAAAGCTCGTTTTTCTAGAGTGTGACAGTAAAACTTAACAATAACAGTGAAATCTGCATTTTGTCAACTAATGCCATAAAATAACAGCTACAGTACACATGCAAATGGCATAGAGAGTAATGAGAACATGGAATGTCCGTAATCCCTCCATGAGTTGATATAGCTTATGCACACTCGTCACATTAGAATGACGGCATCTGTAGGAAGACAATTGAAGGATGGAAGGGTGCAAACTAGGTAGGGTTGGCTAGCCCATCATACAGTGGAGTCACCTGATCCAAGACCTGAATTAGTGTCACCCACCTCCAAGTCTTGTTAAAAACCTACCATAGTTTCTGAGGAGGTGCTGATTGGACCATTTACTTTCTGCATTATTCAAAATGGCCTTCTATTGGAGGAAAGCCAGACTGAATCAGTGAAGTGAAATAGTAGTGAAACAGGGAGACATTCACTTTGGATTCCAGGCTAGGTCTCTTTTACATAGAACTAAACTATGGACTTTCATGTTACCAGTCAGAGTTGCTTTTACTTTTGTTTGGCGTGTGTGTGTGTGTGTGTGTGTGTGTGTGTGTGTGTGTGTGTGTGTGTGTGTGTGGTCAGATGAAAGAGATGAATGAGACTCTGAAGCAGACACTGTGTCTCCTGTCATCAACACGCACACTCACAGGCCATATACCCATTCATGACTAATATTTTTTAGTGTGTAAAAGGGTTCAGGTAACATAAACACTAATGTTGCAACATGCTGTGTGATCCACGCACACACTTACTAACACAGGCTGACAGATGGATAGACACAGAAAAGGACTGTTTTAGCAGTATAGTCAAAGTGAATTATATCATGACATTTGGAGGGGCCTCAATTTTTTCACGGGACCTCCTATGTGTGGACACTTGCACATGCACCCATGTGAACATTTATGAACCTAATAAAAATGGCAATTTAACTGTAAAAATGTAATAACTTTTAATGTGGCATGAACGCAACCAGTCATGATGTCTTCATGTGATTGTCAAACAAATTCCTTCAAAAACTAGGCTAATTGCGCACATTCGTCCACTGCATAATAATTCCAGCATCCAAACAGTGCACTGTGCACTCGCCGTTTGATGAATGGAAAGACACAGCGGTTACACAACACCATAAAGTGTAATGACATGCAACGATTGTAACCTGAATTAATTGAGGCGTCTTAGTGGTAAAAAGAAAAGTCGGGAAACATGAAAAGTGTCCGAAATACAGTTGAAACCATGACAGAGAGGTGGGGGTGTTCGTTCAATTTAGAATACGTTTTGATTTTCATATTTACCACTGTAGCAGTACAAAATTGCATTTCAATCAAATTAGCATTATTTAGAGACCCCGACCCAAAGTTTAACTTTTGTTGCCTTTATGGGAGCTCATGGCTCATTCAGGGTAATTCGTACACTGAGTACAGTGTGTGTGTGTGTGTGTGTGTGTGTGTGTGTGTGTGTGTGTGTTGCATAATCGCTCAGGCAGGTCACCCAACTCATCAGACAGCCTCTTACTGCCACTCAGACTGCTGGATAAAGGAGGGAGGGAATGAAAAGAAAGCGTGGGGGGAAAACGAGGGGAGAGGCCATTGTAGTAGAGTGAGAGACAAGAAAGGAGGGGAGGGAGGTGAAAAGCCTAAGTATAAAAGATGAAGCATTAAAATAGAGAAGAGGAGTAGAGGCTCTTGACTGAGTAGGTCTCAGGAAGTCTCTCCCCCTCCTCTTTCTCACTCTCTCTGGTGTGTGTTGTTTAGACATTTCTTAAGACTTAAAAAACAAAGAGGTGTTGTTGATTAACTCTAAATACATGACTAATCATACGAGACTGCAATCATTGAATGAATCCCAAGAAATGTCTCGTAAGGCTTTAACTTAAATATAGAAACATTAATAAGCATGACTGTCATTTCTGTATGAGTTGTATAACTGGACATTTTCCCCTATACCGTATATTAAAAAAGCCAAGTTCATTTGTGTCTGGAATATGAGGTTCTTGCACAGCATATTTCTGGAGCCAGGTCTCTCGCTCTCTGCCTCTCTCAGTTCTCCTCAGGTTACCTGTTCCGAGTGTGTCTGTGAAACATTCCTCCTCGTCTCAATGCTCAAATTACACTCAGAAATCCAAGTAGTAATTGCTGTACCTGACTGCTGTACCTGACTGGGGTGTGTGTGTTTCTGTGTGTGTGTGAGTGCGTGTTTTTGCGGCATGTATGCGACTGTCTCTCTCTTTCTCTCTTAGGTTTATATTATCCAGAACCTCCTGGACACCTGGGTCGTCTTCGTCTCTCACTATGGCGACGGTTGTCACCCCGACTGTTGCCCTGGACGACAGCGTTGCCCTTAGAAACAGATGGGCCGTCTGGAGGGCCCTGCTCCCTAATGGACCCCCGAGGCAGTCTAACCTAATGCCTGACCATGAAGGCCCACTGGCCAAGCCATCCAGTCCATTGCCTGACCAGAACTACCACCTCTCTAGAGAGGGGACGTCACGGGGTCGCCGTCATGCCAACGGTAGTGGTGGGCGTGGCCAGGGTCAGCTGATGAGGGTGGGGTGTGTCCTGGGAACCTGTCAAGTTCAGAACCTCAGTCACCGACTCTACCAGCTGATTGGACAGAGTGGGAGACAAGACTCCTCCCCCATCAATCCCCGTAGCCCGCACAGCTACGGCTGAATAACTTTATCAGCAACCAACAAACAGGCACAGTCACTGTTGAATAACATTATCGTCAACCAATATACAGACACAGCTACAGCTGAATAACTTTATCAGCAACCAAAACAGGCACAGTCACTGTTGAATAACATTATCGTCAACCAATATACAGACACAGCTACAGCTGAATAACGTAATCAACAAGCAACACAGGGCCACATCTGAATACATTCATGAACAAGACAACAACCTATACACAGACACGGCTAACGGCAGAATGTGGGTCAGATGCAAAGTGGTGGAAGAAACTTAAGAGTTTTAAGTGCTGACTGTGGGTAGGGTGGAAGAAACTTAGTTTTAAGTGCTGACTGTGGGTAGGGTGGAAGGAGGTCTGTAATACCTTGTTGTTCAAGTCATTATTCCTGTCCCCAATGAGCTGAGCTGATCTACAATCCCCTCCATGATCATCCCTATATTCTTGTGTCTCTAAACTCTCAATTTCAATTATCTCTCTCTCACTCTCACTCTCTCTCTCACTCTCACTCTCACTCTCACTCTCTCTCACTCTCTCGTCTAGTGAGCTACTTGGTCAAGTGTATTAGAAATCCGTGAAGCACTTTAAAGTAAATACTGTTTTATGTTTGCTATGACTTGAACGTTTAAAGATATGTTGTTTAATTTAACATTTATTCAAGCTTATTTGTTGTAAATATTTCACTGACTAAACCAGTGAAACGAATGTGGCCGAAATGTTTCCCCAAATGTACATTGTCTGTTTTATTCATCTTAGTCTATATCTTTGTATAAGCTGTCATATTTAATAAAGAGTATGTGTTTAAATGTGTCTTGTGAGTGTGTTGTGTCTGTGTGACAGAGAACCAGCCACCACTTTCCATGTCCACAATAACATTTCCTGCACAAGCTAATCAATGACTACTGTAGATACAGAACACACACATCTGTACTGCTGTCAAGGTCAAAGGTCAGTGTGACATGAGGTGACCTCACTCCTCTTGCGTGATCTAGTTCACTGTGACTCATTATTGGGGTCATCACAGCTGCATCGCTGTAGGTCACTTTCTCAATCTCCAATCACCATTAGTGTATGAGGTGGTCCAGGGCTGCATGGAAACAAGCCTCACACAGTGTGGCCTCTAGTCTGTGTGCGTGCCTACATCCAGTATCCTTCTTTCTCAGTCTCTGATAAAATACTGCTGACAGATCAATACCATAGAGATAAAGATACTCTGATAGAATACTGCTGACAGATCAATACCATAGAGATAAAGATACTCTGATAGAATACTGCTGACAGATCAATACCATAGAGATAAAGATACTCTGATAGAATACTGCTGACAGATCAATACCATAGAGATAAAGATACTCTGATAGAATACTGCTGACAGATCAATAACATAGAGATAAAGATACTCTGATAGAATACTGCTGACAGATCAATACCATAGAGATAAAGATACTCTGATATAATACTGCTGACAGACCAATACCATAGAGATAAAGATACTCTGATAGAATACTGCTGACAGATCAATACCATAGAGATAAAGATACTCTGATAGAATACTGCTGACAGATCAATACCATAGAGATAAAGATACTCTGATAGAATACTGCTGACAGATCAATACCATAGAGATAAAGATACTCTGATAGAATACTGCTGACAGATCAATAACATAGAGATAAAGATACTCTGATAGAATACTGCTGACAGATCAATACCATAGAGATAAAGATACTCTGATAGAATACTGCTGACAGATCAATACCATAGAGATAAAGATACTCTGATAGAATACTGCTGACAGATCAATACCATAGAGATAAAGATACTCTGATAGAATACTGCTGACAGATCAATACCATAGAGATAAAGATACTCTGATAGAATACTGCTGACAGATCAATACCATAGAGATAAAGATACTCTGATAGAATACTGCTGACAGATCAATACCAAAGCGATAAAGATACTCTGATAGAATACTGCTGACAGATCAATACCATAGAGATAAAGATACTCTGATAGAATACTGCTGACAGATCAATACCATAGAGATAAAGATACTCTGATAGAATACTGCTGACAGATCAATACCATAGCGATAAAGATACTCTGATAGAATACTGCTGACAGATCAATACCATAGAGATAAAGATACTCTGATAGAATACTGCTGACAGATCAATACCATAGAGATAAAGATACTCTGATAGAATACTGCTGACAGATCAATACCATAGAGATAAAGATACTCTGATAGAATACTGCTGACAGATCAATACCATAGAGATAAAGATACTCTGATAGAATACTGCTGACAGATCAATACCATAGAGATAAAGATACTCTGATAGAATACTGCTGACAGATCAATACCATAGAGATAAAGATACTCTGATAGAATACTGCTGACAGATAAATACCATAGAGATAAAGATACTCTGATAGAATACTGCTGACAGATCAATAACATTGAGATAAAGTAAGGTGTTAGAGCAGGACTTTCGTTCCAGACCAGCACTAACACATTTCAACTGATGCAGCTACTAAATTAAAGTGTTAGAGCAGGACAGGAGCAGAAGCTTCTCTGGGGACAGAATTGAAGACCACTGCTCTATGGGAACCATAATCTCCTATGCTATTTGTATTATTCATGGAACCTATGGCCCAGACAATTTGCCAGTCGAAGGAAATAACACCAATTTACCTAAAATCTAGTGACCACTTCATCTCATTATACGTGGACAGTGTTTTGCTAGACAATGTATCTCAATCGCTTCCAAACACACTGAAGATCATAGAGAAATTCAGCTTAATCTCAAATTATAAAATGAATCTAACCAAATCAGCCTATTGCCTCTCAAGACCCCAACGGAGGGCTCCATCTCTACTTATGGAATCCCAATCGTTTCCCCTTTAAAATATTTGGGAGTATATATATTTCCTTCCTTAGATAAAACTTTTACAGAATGCCCAAATCAACTCAATTTGACCTCAGTAGATGGACTAACATCCTTTAACCGTCAGAACACCTATTGTCAAAATGAATATATTGGGCTCATTTGAGTGGTAAGGGGTGGCAGGTAGTGGGGTGACAGGTAGCCTAGTGGGTAGAGAGTTGGGCCAGTAACCATAAAGGTTGCTAGATCAAATCCCAGAGCTGACAAGGTAAAAATCTGTTGTTCTGCCCCTGAACAAGGCAGTTAACCCACTGATCCTAGGCTGTCACTGTAAATAAGAATTTGTTCTTAAAACCTGTTAAGGATATGGCAGACATACGCCCCCTTTGGAGAGATTGGGTACCCCTAGTAAACTGGAAAAAAAATCTGTCAAAAATTGCTAATATATGCAAATAAAAATTATTATTGGATAGAAAACACTCTAAAGATTCTAAAACCGTTGGAATTATGTCTGTAAGTATAGCAGAACTCACAGGGCAGGCATTCTTCCAAACTAGTTTTTGTGGCCATGAAAGTTGGAGCAACTTTGACGTCATGGCCCCCACCCTTCCCAACCAGTTATGATTCTGGGGACACTTTCTATCTCTTCCGCTAGATGTCCTCTTTCAGTAGAGCTTCGTTCAAATCCCGCGAGAATTGACCCTATGGGAGTGAAATTAGTGCGTGCCACGAGAGAATAGGCTGTGCGTATGGGCGCGAATTGGTCCCAGCCATTCCTTTGTTCCAGCACTCAAGAGAAGGGCAGACGATGGCCGATTGAATTGAAGTTTGTTTTGCGTGTCTAAAACATCATAAAGCTTGCTTCTGCACTTAGTTTGACCTGTTTAGTCGACATATAATATGTAATTTTGAAGTTTTGATGCGCAACTTTTCCGGACCAGAGGACGTTTTGGGTGCATTTCAGCTGATGTTATTAGCAGTAGCTAATACAAAGACGCAAGACTTGAAACCAAACAATGTATTGGGTAAGTATGAAGCCTTCCAGAACATTCTGAACGAAGACCATCGAAGGTAAGGGAATATTTATGCTTAAATCTGTGTTTCTGTTGACTCCAACATTACGTAGAAATGTAGCTTGGAACTGAGCGCTGTCTCAGCATATGGAATAGTGTGCGATTTCTGTAACGTTAAAAATAAATCTAACACAGCGGTTGCATAAAGAAGCAGTGTATCTTTCTAACTATATGTAGAACATGTATATTTAGTCAAAGTTTATGATGTCTATTTACGTTATCTTGCCGCGCTACATAGATTTCCTGCGGTCATTTTTGAGTAATTTCTGAACGTGAACTCACTGTAAATGGACATTTATGGATATAAATGGCATATTATTGAGAAAAAAAAAATATGTACTGTGTAACATGTCATATTACTGTCATCTGATGAAGATTTTCAAAAGGTTAGTGAGCGATTTATTTTTTAATCCTGCGTTTGTTGATTGCATGTTTTGGCTATTCAAATGAGCTGTGTCTGGTGGTGGTTTTACATATATATGTGCTATGTTTTCGCCGTAAAACATTTTAGAAATCTGACTTGCTGGCTAGATGAACAAGGTGTTTATCTTTCATTTGAGCTATTGGACTTGTTAATGTGTGGAGGTTAAATATTTTTAAGAATATTTTTGCGTTCCATGCGCCACCGTTTCAGCTGAACGTGGGAGGGTTGATTCCCAATTGGGAACCAGTATCGTAGACAGGTTAACTGACTTGCCTAGTTAAATAAAGGTAAAAACGATATTAAAAAAACATGCACATACACAGCCAACATCTCAAATGGTGACCCCATGGCCCCATAATAAATCAGTTGTTGACCTCTGACCCTGACAGTAACCTGATCCCCAGTGGTCAAACCTAGATCTCATCAACATGTCTGTTTTACAGGGATATAACCAAAGGAGGTTGGTGGCACCTTAATTGGGGAGGACGGGCTTGTGGTGATGGCTGGAGCAGAATGGATGGAAGGGCATCAAATACATCAAACACATGGGTCCCCAGATCTTCAAAAAGTTCTACAGCTGCACATCGAGAGCATCCTGACTGGTATGGCAACTGTTCGGCATTCGACCGCAAGGTGCTACAGAGGGTAGTGCTTACAGCCCAGTACAACACTGGGGTCAAGCTTCCTGCCTTCCAGAACCTATATACTAGGCGTGTCAGAGGAAGGCCCACAAAATCGTCAAAGACTCGTCACCCAAGTTATAGACTGTTCTTTCTGCTGGCGCACGGCAAACGGTACCGGAGTGCCAATGTAACGGATGTGAAACGGCTAGCTAGTTAGCGGTGGTGCGAGCTAAATAGAGTTTCAATCGGTGACGTCACTTGCTCTGAGACCTTGAAGTAGTGGTTCCCCACGGCTTTTGTGGAGCGATGGGTAACGATGCTTCGTGGGTGACTGTTGTTGATGTGTGCAGAGGGTCCCTGGTTTGCGCCCGGGTATGGGCGAGGGGACGGTCTAAAGGTCCAGGTCCAAAAGGCTCTTTAACAGCTTCAACGCCCGTCTTTGATTTTACACTGGCTGTTAATTATCTATGCATAGTCACTTTATCCCTACCTACATGTACAAATTACCCCCGCACATTGACTCGGTACCACCACCCCCTGTATATAGCCTCATTATTGTTATTTTATTGTGTTACTTTTAATATTTTCTACTTTCATTTATTTCTTAACTCTATTTTCTTAAATCTGCATTGTTGGTTAAGGGCTTGTAAGTAAGCATTTCACGGTTGTATTCTGTTGTTTTCAGCTCCGTTTCAGCTATCTCCCCTCAGCAGCCTCCACTGGATGTAACACTTCATCCTTTTTGAGACCCTGGTGAGGTGTGTGTGTGTGTGTGTGTGTGTGTGTGTGTGTGTGTGTGTATGTGTGTGTGTGTGTGTGTGTGTGTGGTGGTTACCCGTTACTATGATGTGTGATTTACTGTGAAGGTGTAATGTCGACCACACAAGTCCCTAACACAGGATGGCTGTCAGTCCCAGAGAATCTTGTTTCTCATGGTCTGAGAGTCTTTAGGTGCCTTTTGGTAAATTCCAAGCTGGCTGTCATGTGCCTTTTACTGAGGAGTGGCTTCCGTCTGGCCACTCTACCATAAAGGCTTGATTAGTAAAGTGCTGCAGAGATGGTTGTCCTTCTGGAAGGTTCTCCCATCTCCACAGAGAAACTCTGGAGCTCTGTCAGAGTGACCATCGGGATCTTGATCACCTCCCTGACCAATGGCCTTCTCCACCGATTGCTCAGTTTGGCCGGGTGGCCAGCTCTCAGAAGAGCCTTGATGATTCCAAACTTCTTCCATTTAAGAATGATGGAGGCCACTGTGTTCTTGGGGACCTTCAATGCTGCATACATTTTTTGGTACCCTTCACCAGATCTGTGCCTCGAAACAATCCTGTCTCGGAGCTCTACGAACAATTCCTTCAAGCTCATGTCTGTCAACTGTGGTACCTTATATAGACAGGTGTGTGCCTTTCCAAATCATGTGCCTTTTCAATTGAATTTTCCACACGTGGACTCCAATCAAGTTCATCTCGAGGATGATCAATGGAAACAGGATGCACCTGAACTCTATTTCAAGTCTCATAGGAAAGGGTCTGAATACTTACGTAAATAAGGTATCTGTTTATATTTGTAATACATTTGCAAAAAATTCTAAAAACCTGTTTTCCCTTCATCATCATGGGGTATTGTGTGTAGATATACAGTGCCTTCAGAAAGTATTCAAACCCCTTGACTTGTTGCACATACATTTAAAATGGATTAAACTGAGGTTTTGTGTCCTTAGTCTTCACACAATACCCCATAATGTCAAAGTAGAATTATGTTTTTAGTCATTTTTACAATTGAGTTAAAAATGAATACCTGAAATGCCTTGAGTCAAGTATTCAACCCCTTTGTTGTGGCAAGTATAAATAAGTTCAGGAGTAAAAATGTGCTTAACAAGTCACATAATAATTTGCATGGACTCTGTGTGCAATAATGGTGTTTAACATGTACCCCACACATAAAATTAACTGTATGGTCCCTCAGTCGAGTAGTGAATTTCAAACACAGATTCAACCAGAAAGACCAGAGAGGTTTTCCAATGCCTCGCAACGAAGGTAAATGGGTAAATTGGTAAAAAAAAAAGGCAGGAAGGCTGTACAGAATAAAAATATTCCAAAACATGCATCTTGTTCGCAACAATGCATTAAAGTAATACGGCAGAACATTTGTCAAGGCAAGTAACTTTTGTCCTGAATACATAGTGTTATTATTGGTGAACAATATTAGGACCAAAGTGTAGTTTACATTGTTTAAGGGATATATCGGTGAAGGTCACCTCTACCAGGGCAATAAGAGATACCATACGTCTCTCTATACTCAGCCAAGGAGACGGAAGAATCATGTCTAAACCAATTTAGAATAGGGCAAAATGCTAGTGCCTGGAAATACAATTTATCGTTTGATACGGATAGTCCTAGGAATTTCCCTTTTTGTAAATGTGTTAATTTGATCCAGGATAGCTTAGCTTGCCAACACTAACTTCCCTGATTTATTTGATGTATATGTTTGGTTGTAGGCCCACCACTTTTAACAACAATTCTGAGTAGTCTGTATGTTTTGACACTTCCCGGGAACCACCAAGTCTGACAGCAAAGAAATCTCCAGTCCTTCCCAGCTCAAAGGTGTGCTTACTGCACCCTGTGTTGCGTGGTTACTTCTCAAAGTTGTAGCAGCTCAGCCATTGTTGGTGTGGCACTTCAGGGAGTCTTGGGTCATCGGATCACAGGATAATTCCCCTTGGTAGCCCCAATTGAGAGCCCAATCTTCTCAACACTTCTCTCTGAAGCTTTGGGATGTCAATGTAGTCAGTTGTAGTTTTCAATGCATAGACACTTCACCTTCGAGACTTGCTATTGTAGAGTCTTCTTTAGCTGAAAGATATAACAACATTTGGTGATTACTTTGTCTATAGAATTGTATTACTATCAGTGCAGAAATGTAGTGTGCAGAGCACCTAATGAAAATATAACAGCGATAACATGTATTATATTGTATTGAGCTCTAGTAAATGTAAATGTTTTAGTAATCACAATCTAGAGGACAACTCACACTTACATCATGTTGCCCTACACATTCTCCAAGGCTGGATGATGGTTACAAAGTTTGTAGTCAAGTGCTGCCAGTAGGGTTCCAGCCTCAGGCTGGAGAAGGGAAAGCAAACTGTCTACATGAGTATGTGATTCTGGAATGTCTCCAGCTCCGATTTTAGACCTAGATCAGGGTAGGCCTACTCCAGTCCTCGGGGGCCTGATTGGTATCATCCATCCCCCAGCCCTATAACTGTCACACCTGATTAAACTAATTGCATTCTAAACTGAAGACCATGATAAGTTGATTATTGGAGTCAAGCTAGCTGGGGCAAAAGTGTCACCAATCAAGCCCCCGAGGACTGGTCACAACTTGTAGACTTGTTTACGTGCTGCTGTGCAGTTTGTTGGTAACCTTACTTTGCTACCTGCCAACATTAAGTTTTTTACTTTTTAATTATGGATTTATATTTACATTTTATCCCTCGCTCAAATTTTTTCATTCAACTTTTTCACCCCGGATGCTTTATCTGGACGTGGTTCGTCAGGACCTCCAACAGCCAAAGCTAAGTAGTAACATTGACATTATGCCCTCTAATTGCAGTCACTGTACTCATAATACAGGAGAACGATCGCCTTATGGCGAGGATAGCTGTGCTGCAAGCCCAGCTTCAGACATAATCGTTAGTCAAGGGTGATTTAAGTGTAGGATAGGATGAAACAGCGTCTGTGCCACCAATAAGTACAGATAGTAGTATACATCCCCTCGCAGTCCCTGCAGCAGAACAATTTTCTCATGGCTTCTGGAAGGAAATGCTGTAGGAATGCTCAACCGGTATCACTCATTCAGCCGACAGAAACTTTTAACCGGTTCTCCAAGGTTGAAAGTCAGGTCAGAGTCAAAAGCAGAGCCTTTTCTGGTCTTTCCTCCTCCAGTTACGGGGTCTGAGACGCTGAAGATTCGCACCATTAGCTCTGACAAATTGAAAACCCTAGTCATTGGCGACTCCATTACCTGCAGTATTAGACTTAAAACGAATCATCCAGCAATCATACACTGTTTACTAGGGGGCAGGGCTACCGATGTTAAGACTAATCTGAAGATTGTGCGGGCTAAAGCTAAAACTGGCGAGTGTAGAGAATACAGGGATATTGTTATCCACGTCGGCACCAACGTTGTTAGGATGAAACAGTCAGAGGTCACCAAGCGCAACATAGCTTCAGTGTGTAAATCAGCTAGAAAGATGTGTTGGCATCAAGTAATCCTCTCTGGCCCCCTCCCAGTTAGGGGGAGTGATGAGCTCTACAGCAGTCTCACAACTCAATCGCTGGTTGAAAACTGTTTTCTGCCCCTCCCAAAAGATGAAATTTGTAGATACAGTACCTTGCGAAAGTATTCGGCTCCCTTGAACTTTGCGACCTTTTGCCACATTTCAGGCTTCAAACATAAAGATATAAAACTGTATTTTTTTGTGAAGAATCAACAACAAGTGGGACACAATCATGAAGTGGAACGACATTTATTGGATATTTCAAACTTTTTTAACAAATCAAAAACTGAAAAATTGGGCGTGCAAAATTATTCAGCCCCCTTAAGTTAATACTTTGTAGCGCCACCTTTTGCTGCGATTACAGCTGTAAGTCGCTTGGGGTATGTCTCTATCAGTTTTGCACATCGAGAGACTGAATTTTTTTCCCATTCCTCCTTGCAAAACAGCTCGAGCTCAGTGAGGTTGGATGGAGAGCATTTGTGAACAGCAGTTTTCAGTTCTTTCCACAGATTCTCGATTGGATTCAGGTCTGGACTTTGACTTGGCCATTCTAACACCTGGATATGTTTATTTTTGAACCATTCCATTGTAGATTTTGCTTTATGTTTTGGATCATTGTCTTGTTGGAAGACAAATCTCTGTCCCAGTCTCAGGTCTTTTGCAGACTCCATTCTTCCAGAATGGTCCTGTATTTGGCTCCATCCATCTTCCCATCAATTTTAACCATCTTTCCTGTCCCTGCTGAAGAAAAGCAGGCCCAAACCATGATGCTGCCACCACCATGTTTGACAGTGGGGATGGTGTGTTCAGCTGTGTTGCTTTTACGCCAAACATAACGTTTTGCATTGTTGCCAAAAAGTTCAATTTTGGTTTCATCTGACCAGAGCACCTTCTTCCACATGTTTGGTGTGTCTCCCAGGTGGCTTGTGGCAAACTTTAAACAACACTTTTTATGGATATCTTTAAGAAATGGCTTTCTTCTTGCCACTCTTCCATAAAGGCCAGATTTGTGCAATATACGACTGATTGTTGTCCTATGGACAGAGTCTCCCCACCTCAGCTGTAGATCTCTGCAGTTCATCCAGAGTGATCATGGGCCTCTTGGCTGCATCTCTGATCAGTCTTCTCCTTGTATGAGCTGAAAGTTTAGAGGGACGGCCAGGTCTTGGTAGATTTGCAGTGGTCTGATACTCCTTCCATTCCAATATTATCGCTTGCACAGTGCTCCTTGGGATGTTTAAAGCTTGGGAAATCTTTTTGTATCCAAATCCGGCTTTAAACGTCTTCACAACAGTATCTCGGACCTGCCTGGTGTGTTCCTTGTTCTTCAAGATGCTCTCTGCGCTTTTAACGGAAATGTGGCAAAAGGTCGCAAAGTTCAAGGGGGCCGAATACATTCGCAAGGCACTGTAATTGGCCCTCTTTCTGGGACTCACCCACAAACGGGACCAAGACTGGCATTCTGAGGAGTGATGGACTCCATCCTAGCTGGAGGTGTGTTCTCATCTCATCTACGAACATAGACAGGGCTTTAACTCCTCTATGATATAGGGTGCAGTCCAGGCAGCAGGCTGTTAGCCAGTCTGCCAGCTTAGTGGAGTCTGCCACTAGCACAGTCAGTGTAGTCAGCTCAGATATCCCCATTGGGACCGTGTCTGTGCTTCGATCTTGGGTGGGCAAAACTAAACATGGCGGTGTTCGCCTTAGTAATCTCACTGGATTAAAGACCTCTTCCATTCCTGTCATTATTGAAAGAGATATTGATATCTCACATCTCAAAATAGGGCTACTCAATGTTAGATCCCTCACTACCAAGGCAGTTATAGTCAATTAACTAATCACTGATCATAATCTTGATGTGATTGGCCTGACTGAAACATGGCTTAAGCCTGATGAATTTACTGGGTTAAATGAGGCAATTACCTCCTGGTTACACTAGTGACTATATCCCCCAGGCATCCCTTAAAGGCAGAGGTGTTTTTAACATTCACAATAGTTTTTTCTGTGGAATAAATATTGTGGATCTTAATGTTTTTCTTCATAATCCTGGACTATTGGACCACCATTTTATTACGTTTGCAATCGCAACAAATAATCTGCTCAGACCCCAACCAAAGATCATCAAAAGCCTGCTATAAATTCTCAGACAACCCAAAGATTCTTAGATGCCCTTCCAGACTCCCTCCACCTACCCAAGGACGTTAGAATACAAAAATCAGTTAACTAAACCACCTAACTGAGGAACTCAATTTGACCTTGCGTAATACCCTAGATGCAGTCGCACCCCTAAAAAAACAACATTTGCCATAAGAAACTAGCTCCCTGAAATACAGAAAAGGAATTTAAATGGTGCTACACCAAACTGGAAGTTTTCCGACTAGCTTGGAAAGACAGTACTGTGCAGTACTGAAGAGCCCTCACTGCTGCTCAATCATCCTGTTTTTCCAACTTAATTGAGGAAAAATAAGAACAATCCAAAATCTATTTTTGATACTGTCGCAAAGTTAACTAAAAGCACCATTCCCCAAGGGAGATTGGCTTTCACTTCAGCAGTGATAAATTCATTAACTTCTTTGAGGAAAAGATCATGATCATTAGAAAGCAAATGACAGACTCCTCTTTAAATCTGTGTATTCCTCCAAAGCTCAGTTGTTATGAGTCTGCACAACACTGCCAGAACCTAGGATAAAGGAAGACAGTTTTTTAATACTATATCTCTTGACACATTGATGAAAATAATCATGGTCTCTAAACCTTCAAGCTGCATACTGGACCCAATTCCAAGTAAACAACATGTGCTTGGCCCTCCTATGTTGAACATAATAAAGGTCTCTCTATCCACCGGATGTGTACCAAACTCACTAAAAGTGACAGTAATAAAGCCTCTCTTGAAAAAGCCAAACCGTGACCCAGAAAATATTAAAAAACTATCGGCCTGTATCGAATCTCCCATTCTTTTAAAAAATGTGAGAGCTGTTACGCAGCAACTCACTGCCTTCCTGAAGAAAAACAATGTATACAAAACGCTTCAGTCTGGTTTTAGACCCCATCATAGCACTGAGACTGCACTTGTGAATGTGGTAAATTACCTTTTAATGGCGTTAGACTGAGGCTCTGCATCTGTCCTCATGCTCCTAGACCTTAGTGCTGCTTTTGATACCATCAATCACCACATTCTTTTGGAGAGATTGGAAACCCCAATTGGTCTACAAGGACAAGTTCTGACCTGGTTTAGATCTTATATGTCGGAAAGATCTCAGTTTGTCTCTGTAGATGGTTTGTCCTCTGACAAATCAACTGTAAATGTTGGTGTTCCTCAAGGCTCCGTTTTAGGACCACTATTGTTTTCACTATAAATTTTACCTCTTGGTTATTTAATTCAGAAACATAATGTTAACTTTCACGGCTATGCGGATGACACACAGCTGTACATTTAGATGAAACACGGTGAAGCCCCAAAATTGCCCTGTGTTTCAGACATAAGGAAGTGGGTAGCGGCAAATGTTCTACTTTTAAACGCAGACAAAACAGAGTTCTAGGTCCCAAGAAAGAAGGAGAAGGAGATCTTCTGTTGAATCTGACAGTTAGTCTTGATGGTTGTACAGTCGTCTCAAATAAAACTGTGAAGGACCTCGGCGTTATTCTGGACCCTGATCTCTCTCTCTCCATCTACGTAACATTGCAAAAATCTGAAACTTTCTGTCCAAAAATGTTGCAGAAATATTAATCCATGCTTTTGTCATTTCAAAGTTAGACTACTGCATTGCTCTACTTTCCGGCTACCCAGATAAAGCGCTAAATAAACTTCAGTTTGCTAAACATGGCTGCTACAATCTTAACTTGAACCCAAAAATTTGATCATATTACTCCAGTGCTAGCCTCCCTACACTGGCTTCCTGTTAAGGCTAGGGCTGATTGTAAGGATTTATTGCTAACCTACAAAGCATTACATGGGCTTGCTCCTACCTATTTTCCGAATTAGTCCTGCCCTACATACCTACACGTACGCTATGGTAACAAGACGCAGGCCTCCTTACTGTTCATAGAATTTCTAAGCAAACCGCTGGAGGCAGGGCTTTCTCCTATAGAGCTCCATTTTACTATCCATGTGAGAGACGCAGACTCGGTCTCAACCTTTACGTCTTTATTGAAGACTCATCTCTTCAGTAGGTCCTATGATTGAGTGTAGTCTGTCCCAGGAGTGTGAAGGTGAACGGAAAGGCACTGGAGCAAAGAACCGCCCTTGCTGTCTCTACCTGCCGGTTCCCCAATCTCTACTGGGATTCTCTGCCTCAAACCCTATTACGGGGGCTGAGTCACTGGCTTACTGGTACTCTTCCATGCTGTGCCTAGGAGGGGTATGTCACTTGAGTGTGTTAAGTCACTGACGTGTTCTTCCTGTCCAGGTTGGTGCCCCCCCTTGGGTTCGTGCCGTGGGGGAGATGTTTGTGGGCTATACTCGGCCTTGTCTCAGGATAGTAAGTTGGTGGTTGAAGATATCCTTCTAATGGTATGGGGGCTGCGCTTTGGCAAGGTGGGTGGGGTTATATCCTGCCTGTTTGGCCCTGTCCGGGGGTATCGTCGGACAGGGCCACAGTGTCTCCCGACCCCTCCTGTCTCAGCCTCCTGTATTTATGCTGCAATATTTTATGTGTCGGGGGGTTAAGGTCCGTCTGTTATATCTGGATAATTTCTCCTATCTTATCCAGTGTCCTAAGTATGCTTTCTCTAATTCTCTCTCTCTCTCTCTCTCTCTCTCTCTCTCTCTCTCTCTCTCTCTCGGAGGAGGACCTGAGCACTAGGACCATGCCTGAGGACTATCTGGCCTGATGACTCCTTGCTGTCCCCAGTCCACCTGGTCGTGTTGCTGCTCCAGTTTGAACTATTCTGCCTGTGGCTATGGAACCCTGACCTGTTCACCAGACGTGCTACCGTGTCCCAGACCTGCTGTTTTCAACTCTCTAGAGACAGCAGGAGCGGTAGAGATACTCTGTAAACTGTAAACTGACATTTACTCCTGAGGTACTGACCTGTTGCACCCTATACAACCATTGTGATTGTTATTATTTGACCCTGCTGGTCATCTATGAACATTTGAACATCTTGGCCATGTTCTGTTTTAGTTTCCACCTGGCACAGCCAGAAGAGGCCACCCCTTGTAGCCTAGTTCCTCTCTAGGTTTCTTCCTAAGTTCTGGCCTGTCTAGGGAGTTTTTCAGAGCCAACGTGTTTCTACACCTGCATTTCTTTGCTGTTTGGGGTTTTAGGCTGGGTTTCTGTACAGCACTTTGTGACATCAGCTGATGTAAGAAGGCCTTTATAAATACATTTGATTGATTGAGTTTGGAGTTGACCATCCTAGACCTAGATCAGAGATAAAACTAACTCAATTTAGAATGCTGTGTTGTGCTGCAGCTGACTAAAGACAGAGCATTCAGATCAAGAACACGGAATATGCAGTTAAGAACATTTACACGATAACACTTTATGCAACTTTGCAGTATTTTATTCTTTTGTGTATTTATTTTTTTACATTATTAGCCCAGAACATTTTCTGTGTTATTACATACAGCCAGAAATAACTTTTGGATATCAGAGTGGCGGTAACTCACCAGCATTTAAAAAAAAATGTAACCTTTATTTAACCAGGTAGGTTAGTTGAGAACAAGTTCTCATTTGCAACTGCGACCTGGCCACGATAAAGCAAAGCAGTTCGACACATACAACACAGAGTTACACATGGAATAAACAAACATACAATCAATAATACAGTAGGAAAATCTATATGTGGAAATGAGGTAGGATAAGAGAGGTAAGGCAATAAATAGGCCAGGGTGGCGAAGTAATTACATTATAGCAATTAAACACTGGAATGGTAGGATATGCAGAAGATGAATGTGCAAGTAGACATACTGGGGTGCAAAGGAGCAAGATAAATAAATACAGTATGGGGATGAGATAGATTGGATGGGCAATTTACAGATGAGCTATGTACAGGTGCAGTAATCTGTGAGCTGCTCTGACAGCTGGTGCTTAAAGGTAGTGAGGGAGGTAAGAGTCTCCAACTTCAGAGATGTTTGCAGTTCGTTCCAGTCATTGGCAGCAGAGAACTGGAAGGAGAGGCGACCAAAGGAAGAATTGGCTTTGGGGGTGACCAGTGAGATGTACCTGCTGGAGTGCGTGCTACGGGTGGGTGCTGCTATGGTGACCAGTGAGCTGAGATAAGGTGGGGCTTTACCTAGCAGAGACTTATAGATGACCTGGAGCCAGTGGGTTTGGTGACGGATGTGAAGCGAGGGCCAGCCAACGAGAGCATACAGATCGCAGTGGTGGGTAGTATATGGGGCTTTGGTGACATAACGGATGGCACTGTGATAGACTGCATTTAATTTGTTGAGTAGAGTGTTGGAGGCTATTTTGTAAATGACATCGCCGATGTAGTGGGCCAGTCTCCACATAACCTGTACAAAAGTGACCTCACGTCCCAATGCCCATACACAGACTAAACCTAGTCTCACACTGGGAGACCAGAAGAACGAGGGCGCCCTCTGGGGGTCACTAGTCTGAAATGCATTTATGGTAATGAACTGGCCTATTGTTTTATAAGGATTGGATTGTTATTTTAAAATGAAGTTTTCCTCAACTCTAAAAGTGCTCTACATTATACAGAGGTAACCCATCCATCACCATATCCATATGGCTACAACAGAGCAACAAGCTGCACTGCTAGACTCAATCTCAATGCCATACATGATGATAGGGATATGTATTTAGCTAATTATAAGGACCCCCCTATGGTGGGTGACCGTATAGATGTGTACAGTGATGATAGACTTATGTATGCTACTGAGCCACCCAGTTGCTTTTGACTGCTGTACAATAATGTCAAGCTAATTCAACTGTAGTGACTCTCTAGCCTCATACAACCCTCCTAAAATCTTGTGAGGTTACATTCTGTTTCGCTACACGAGAGCACAGTGGTCAGGATGGTCTTGGATCAGGCTAGTTTAGCTATCATTCCACTCATTTCCACTGCTGTCATACTAAACATCTGACTGAAAAATCAATGAATGTGAGCTTTGAAGTACAGATTGTTTGCTCAGTCTCCGTCTGACATAGTAATACAGATATGGTACGTCACAAGCCCCTCCACACACACACACACACACACACACACAAACACACATTTACAAACAAGACGTGGGTGTAAAGAGGGGTCAGGGGGTTGGTGTGGACAAGGGCAGACAAACTGATACAGTATAGACAGGCACTAGCCTTTTGGGGGCCCTAAGCGTGATTTGGTTGAGGACCCCCCCACCTCGCGGCAAAACATTTTAGTGTCCCTCCTCTTGATGGTGATTAACATTCTTTAAATTAAAGTTCCTATTCTTCAGTTTTATATATTTTGTCAAAGTGCAGAGAAAATGTGGCAATTTGATAACAAAAGCATTGCCATTTGACTCACTTTGCCATTGAGCAGAGGAAAAATGTGTTTTACAGCTAATTTCCTGAAATTCTACCCATTTTTCCATTTGTAGGAGAGACATTTTTTCAGTTTTAAAGCAAATTTTTACAAATTCTACACATTTTAACATGACTTATGTCATGTTAATATTATACTGTATCTGAGCGACAAAATCAATGAGTGCCCCCTAACAAAATCAATGAGTGCCCCCTGGAGGTCAGCTGGCTAGACAAAAAAATGATAAAAAAATGTGCCACAATCATGGCTAATTGTCAGCTAATTGATTGACTGGTATAAAAAGAGAAACAATTCTGATGCACAACCAAATTCGAAATTGCACCTGGAGTATTCTACTATTCTTACTTTCAACAGTAAGTTGAGACCCTGACTTGAGTTCCTTTTTGGGGTCCCTAAGTGACCTTATGCCCTGAATACAGATGCACAGTAAATGTAGACAGAGTTGGGGGGTAGTGAACTACATGTTGTTCAGCTAGCAATTTAACTACAGCAGCAGTCAAAAGTTGACACACCTACTCATTCAAGGGGTTCTTATTTTTTTTACTATTTTCAACATTGTAGAATAATAATAAAGACATCAAAACACATATCAACTAGTAACCAAAAAAGTGTTATACAAATCAACATTTATTTTATATTTGAGATTCTTCAAAGTTGCCACCCTTTGCCTTGATGACACCTGTACACACTCTTGGCATTCACTCAACCAGCTTCATGAGGAATGCTTTTCCAAAACAGTCTTGAAGGAGTTCCCACATATGTGACTCACCACCTGGATTCAGTCTTATGTATCAAAATGTGAAATGGTGTTTTTTACATTGGATAAAATAGACTCAGAGCTACAAAATGGTATATCATACACTGCATTTGTGGGACAATGGGAAAGTAATTCTGCTTTAAAAATCACCTTTGAATGTTTTGATATCTAGTGAAGAGGTCTTCTTTGTCTACACCCATTCAGCATCGTTCACACCCTCTTAAGCTTTAGCCCCACCCATCTCGTTACCTCTGGAAACATGAAAACAGCCTAACCAGCTCTGCTGGCAACAATTTCATTACGCTTTTTTTGCAAACAACGGCCATATTCAACGGGTGTTGTACACACGTCATGTAACGTTAGCTATCGAGACAGCCAGCTAACATTAGGCTCTAATTAGAAAAGCAAACAGCTCTGGGAAATGAATAATAACGCCAGCTAGGGAGCCAGCCAGCTAACGTTAGCTAACTAGTTAACAGTACACTCTAGCTTGAAATGAAACCACTTTCTGTCAAAATTAGAAACTTGTAATATCTGAAATTGTAGCTAGCTAACGCTAGACAATATTACCTGTATACGTCATCATGCATGATGGACCTGTCTCCCTGTCAGGAATGCCATAACGGTTGCCCTTAGTTTGAAGATGTAATCTGGAGACAGGTGTTTTCTCCATCTCTTTAGCTATCATACTCTAATTCCAATGATTTCAAAACTTCATCCTCCAGAAAGTGGAGAGCAGCACTTATGCAGCTCCACTATACAATAAACGTTTTAAAAAGCTGCATTGACAGGATTACCAACACAGACTGGTGTTAATTTAATCTGGTAACAATTAAACATAGTTTGTGGATTAGATGAATAACAGTAATCAGATTAATGAAAGTAAAGTCAAAAGGGAGTACAGGAGGAGGCTGAGCACGCACCCTTGTGAGGCCCCAGTGTTGAGGATTTGCGAAGTGGAGATGTTATTTCCTATCTTCACCACCTGACGGCAGCCCTTCAGGAAGTCCAGGACTGAGTTTAGACCCAGGGCCTCAAGCTTAATGATGAGCTTGAAGGGTACTATGGTGTTGAATGCTGAGCTTTAGTCAATGAACAGCATTCTTACATAGGTATTCCTCTTGTCCAGATAGGATAGGGCAGTGTGATGGCGATTGCAGGGTGCGTTCTCAGCCCTCTGGTGTACTACCTGTTCACCCATGATTGCGTGGCCATGCACGCCTCCAACTCAATCATCAAGTTTGCAGATAACACAACAGTAGTGGGCTTGATTACCAACAACGACAAGACAGCCTACAGAGAGGAGGTGAGGGCACTTGGAGTGTGGTGTCAGGAAAATAACCTCACACTCAATGTCAACAAAACAAAGGAGATGATCGTGGACTTCAGGAAACAACAGAGGGGGGCACCCCCCTATCCACATAAACTGGGAAGTAGTGGATAAGGTGGAAAGTTTTAAGTTCCTTGGCATACACATCACAGACAAACTGAAATGGTCCACACAGACAGTATGGTGAAGAAGGCGGCACAGTGCCTCCTCAACCTGAATATTTTGATTTTTTTAAAGGGGTGGATCAGCGTAATATTGCGGAAAGAATTGTCAGCATCACATTGAACCCCTAATATATTTTTTTTGGTAAATATATATATCCATATATATACACACATATCTATATAGATATACATACTTTTTTTTTTTGAATTTACCTTTATTATTCCCCGCAAACCCTACCACCCATCCCTCAATTGGAGTAAACTAATAAACAATAACACTTAGGCTTCTACATATTATAAACAATCTATTTTACAATAGTTCTATTTTGTTTGTTTTTAGTCCTTCCTCTATTTCTGATGTCCATCCAGTTTGATTTATATTTGTAACTGTGCTATTTCACAACATTTCTGAACCTGTATACATTTTACAGACCCCGTATTGGTTATCTTGTTATTAGTTCCACCCTTCAGCTCCATTCAACCCCTCACATTGATCTCTCAACATCCTCCATTTTGGATTTCTATTTGCCATATATTTTCAACTGTGCTGTGATGCTTCACAAAAGTACTGAACCTTTATTCTCATAGCTTCTACAGATTGTAAATTAAAAATATTATATTATTGATTGATTGACTATGGCTTTTCAAATCACCCAGTATTGCTATCTGCAGCGTTAGTTCTAGGCAAATGTTGCAATTCTTCAGCCATGCCTGGACCTGTGACCAAAAACGAGTTACATATGGACAATACCAAAATAAATGATCTAATGACTCTGCCTCCTCACAGCAGAATCTGCAGAGCTGGAAAAGATTGTATCCCCATATACAGTGGGGAGAACAAGTATTTGATAACCTGCAAAATCGTCAGTGTTTCCTACTTACAAAGCATGTAGAGGTCTGTAATTTTTATCATAGGTACACTTCAACTGTGAGAGACGGAATCTAAAACAAAAATCCAGAAAATCACATTGTATGATTTTTAAGTAATTAATTTGCATTTTATTGCATGACGTAAGTATTTGATCACCTACCAACCAGTAAGAATTTCGGCTCTCACAGACCTGTTAGTTTTTCTTTAAGAAGGCCTCCTGTTCTCCACTCATTACCTGTATTAACTGCACCTGTTTGAACTCGTTACCTGTATAAAAGACACCTGTCCACACACTCAATCAAACAGACTCCAACCTCTCCACAATGGCCAAGACCAGAGAGCTGTGTAAGGACATCAGGGATAAAATTGTAGACCTGCACAAGGCTGGGATGGGCTACAGGACAATAGGCAAGCAGCTTGGTGAGAAGGCAACAACTGTTGGCGCATTTATTAGAAAATGGAAGAAGTTCAAGATGACGGTCAATCAACCTCGGTCTGGGGCTCCATGCAAGATCTCACCTCGTGGGGCATCAATGATCATGAGGAAGGTGAGGGATCAGCCCAGAACTACACGGCAAGACCTGGTCAATGACCTGAAGAGAGCTGGGACCACAGTCTCAAAGAAAACCATTAGTAACAAACTACGCTGTCATGGATTAAAATCCTGTAGCTCACGCAAGGTCCCCCTGCTCAAGCCAGCGCATGTCCAGGCCCGTCTGAAGTTTGCCAATGACCATCTGGATGATCCAGAGGAGGAATGGGAGAAGGTCATGTGGTCCGATGAGACAAAAATAGAGCTTTTTGGTCTAAACACTCGCCGTGTTTGGAGAAAGAAGAAGGATGAGTACAACCCCAAGAACACCATCCCAACCGTGAAGCATGGAGGTGGAAACATCATTCTTTGGGGATGCTTTTCTGCTAAGGGGACAGGACGACTGCACCGTATTGAGGGGAGGATGGATGGGGCCATGTATCGCGAGATCTTGGCCAACAACCTCCTTCCCTCAGTAAGAGCATTGAAGATGGGTCGTGGCTGGGTCTTCCAGCATGACAACGACCCGAAACACACAGCCAGAGCAACTAAGGAGTGGCTCCGTGAGAAGCATCTCAAGGTCCTGGAGTGGCCTAGCCAGTCTCCAGACCTGAACCCAATAGAAAATCTTTGGAGGGAGCTGAAAGTCCTTATTGCCCAGCGACAGCCCCAAAATCTGAATTATCTGGAGAAGGTCTGTATGGAGGAGTGGGCCAAAATCCCTGCTGCATTGTGTACAAACCTGGTCAAGAACTACAGGAAACGAATGATCTCTGTAATTGCAAACAAAGGTTTCTATACCAAATATTAGGTTATTTCTAATGTATCAAATACTTATGTCATGCAATAAAATGCAAATTAATTACTTAAAAATCATACAATGTGATTTTCTGGATTAGATTCCGTCTCTCACAGTTGAAGTGTACCTATGATACAAATTACAGACCTCTACATGCTTTGTAAGTAGGAAAACCTGCAAAATCGGCAGTGTATCAAATACTTGTTCTCCCCACTGTATATATACAATGAGTCTACAACCCACACAAGTGGCTCAGGTAGTGCAGCTCATCCAGGATGGCACATCAATGCGAGATGTGGCAAGAAGGTTTGCTGTGTCTGTCAGCGTAGTGTCCAGAGCATGGAGGCGCTACCAGGAGACAGGCCAGTACATCAGGAGACGTGAAGGAGGCCGTAGGAGGTCAACAACCCAGCAGCAGGACCGCTACCTCCGTGCAAGGAGGAGCACTGCCAGAGCCCTGCAAAATGACCTCCAGCAGGCCACAAATGTGCATGTGTCTGCTCAAACGGTCAGAAACAGACTCCATGTGGGTGGTATGAGGGCCCGACGTCCACAGGTGGGGGTTGTGCTTACAGCCCAACACCGTGCAGGACGTTTGGCATTTGCCAGAGAACACCAAGACTGGCAAATTCGCCACTGGCGCCTTGTGCTCTCCACAGATGAAAGCAGGTTCACACTGAGCACATGTGACAGACATGACAGTCTGGAGACGCAGTGGAGAACGTTCTGCTGCCTGCAACATCCTCCAGCATGACCGGTTTGGCGGTGGGTCAGTCATGGTGTGGGTCTGCATTTCTTTGGGGGGCCGCACAGCCCTCCATGTGCTCGCCAGAGGTAGCCTGACTGCCATTAGGTACCGCGATGAGATCCTCAGACCCCTTGTTAGACCATATGCTGATGTGGTTGGCCCAGGGTTCCTCCTAATGCAAGCCAACCTCATGTGGCCGGAGTGTGTCAGCAGTTCCTGCAAGAGGAAGGCATTGATGCTATGGACTGGCCCGCCCGTTCCCCAGACCTGAATCCAATTGAGCACATCTGGGACATCATGTCTCGCTCCATCCACCACAGACTGTCCAGGAGTTGGCGGATGCTTTAGTCCAGGTCTGGGAGATCCCTCAGGAGACCATCCGCCACCTCATCAGGAGCATGCCCAGGCGTTGTAGGGAGGTCATAGAGGCACATGGAGGCCACACACACTACTGAGCCTCATTTTGACTTGTTTTAAGGACATTACATCAAAGTTGGATCAGCCTGTAGTGTGGTTATCCACTTTAATTTGGAGTGTGACTCCAAATCCAGACCTCCATGGGTTGATACATTTAATTTCCATTGATCATTTTTGTGTGATTTTGTTGTCAGCACATTCAACTATGTAAAGAAAAAAGTATTTAATAAGAATATTTCATTCATTCAGATCTAGGATGTGTTATTTTACTGTTCCCTTTATTTTTTTGAGCAGTGTATATAACATTCTATTAGTTGCAAGAATTATGTATATTAATTTAAATAGAAAAATGTGAAGATTTGTGTATCAATTCATAAACCATGTGCCATGGAATGGGTACATCAAAAATCTCTTCACAACTATTTTGCAATTTATATGGCACAGCTGTCAGTTTTTTGGTCCTTAAACCAATTTAATTTATGTTCTTATTTATCACACTTTTCTTGAACCATGTATGTTCTTTAATACAGGGCCGACATACAAGTTCCTTATACGTTTTCCCCGTTATACTTGCTTCTTCCATTTTTATGGTAATGCTGCAATTAGTTGGTTGTAATTTTGGGAAGAGCAAAAATTACAACAACAAAAAAGATTATGCCCTCAACCGTAAGGCTCTCCAGAGGGTAGTGAGGTCTGTACAATGCATCACCGGGGGGCAAACTACCTGCCCTCCAGGACACCTACACCACCCGATGTCACAGGAAGGCCAAAAAGATCATCAGGCACAACCACCCGAGCCACTACCTGTTCACCCCGCTATCATCCAGAAGGCGAGGTCAGTACAGGTGCATCAAAGCTTGGACCGAGAGACTGAAAAACAGCTTCTATCTCAAGGCCATCAGACTGTTAAACAGCCACCACTAACATTGAGTGGCTGCTGCCAACACACTGACTCAACTCCAGCCACTTTAATAAATGGATCACTAGTCACTTTAAATAATGCCACTAACAATGTTTACATATATTACTCATCTCATATGTATATATTGTAACTTATACCATCTATTGCATTTTGCCTATGTCGCTCGGCCATCGATCATCCATATATTTAACTGTACATACATATTCTTATTCCATCCCTTTAGATTTGCGTGTACTAGGTAGTTGTTGTGTTATTGTTAGATTACTTGTTAGATATTACAGCACTATCAAAACTAGAAGCACAAGCATTTCACTACACTCGCATTAACATCTGCTAACCATGTATATGTGACCAATACAATTTTATTATCTTAAGGGTAGATTTAGTATAGCTTAATTTCTTCCAAGTGTGAAGTAATTAGTAGATTCATAAATAATATTTTCAGAGTAGCTTCCCAACACTGAATGTAAAAAAGGCTTAATTTGGTAACCTCACGTTACCTGGGGTAATACAGTTCAAGCAGGCATTCACTGTCTCTTCGCATGACCTTCACCTCTGGTTCTCTCTCCATTCCTCTTTTTCAAGGATCAAAAATGTATGTTTTTTTCTGTTTGTTTTGTTGTTTGTTCTGTTGGAAAAAAGCCAGACATTCCATCACTCAACAAGGCACTGCACCTCAGTATCACAAACGGCTGTGATTGGCAGTCCCATAGGGCGGCGCACAATTGTCCCAGCATCGTCCGGGGTACGCAGTCATTGTAAATAAGAATTTATTCTTAACTGACTTGCCTAGTTAAAGAAAAGGTTAAAAGAATTATGGTAAATAAAGGAGACAAATACGCACACAAACACAACTCTCAAGACCAGCCCAAACCAGATACCCGTTGATCATAGTTAAGGACTCACTGTTCTCTCAAGGAAAACAAACACGCTCACACACACGTACACACAGAGTAGTCCAGCCAGATGAACCCCGTTAGTCGTTATCTCAGTGGGGGCGGAGTTAAACTATCACTACCTGTATGCTGTGAGGGTGTATGACATAAGTGTTAAACTAGAGGGGTATATACAGGACAGGGTCTGGGGTTGCACTTTAGAGGAGCCAGCAGACCCATACTTACTCATAACCGAATGGACTGACGGACTGACCTCACCATGAGGGTCGTCAATATTGTACGTATGACTGTAGAAAAGTAGAAAAAATATATTTAGCTATTACAGATGTAGGATCTTCACTTGATCAGCCTGTTGCAGGAAAACGTTCCTGTAATGCAGGAAATGTAAAGGTTTAAAAAGGCTTCTGAAGTTTTTAATTTACACTGACATTTCAAACTTGATTTTCCCTTACGAAAAATGCATCAAGGTCTACAACATTAATATAATATAATTAATATAACCCACACAATGCCTGTTTCTGCAGGATTGTTGAGGCAAATGTGTCTGTCTGTATGTGTCTGTCTATCATAAGTTTAACTTGGTGTTATCATGCATCTGATAATCAAATAATATTTTGTGTGATCTACTGCTACAGGTAAAAATTTTGTAGGTCTAATATTTCTATTTGATACGTATGGTGATTTCTATCACATTCGCCATGTTAAGATGCGTACTTGACTTTGTTTGTCTGTCCCTCTGTTTCAGGGTCCAGACCCATCTCTGGCATACCGTCCTATCTTAGACCTGGAGCAGAAAGACAAGGACAAGACAGAATACAGGAATTTTGAGGTCAGCAAATTAGTATGATTATTTACCTTGGTTGCAACATAATATTACTGTTTTAAGGCTGGTAATCACAATACATCTGTAATGTGTGTATGTAACAGAGCGGGAGTCTGATTGATCGTGTGTATAACACATACAAGCTGATGCACACCAACCAGACCCTGGACTTTGTCAAGCAGAAGGTGAGTCTGTCAAGACAGGTTCAGCGCAAATGCAAACTGTGTGTGTCAGGAGAGCAGGCTACACCAACCTGTAATGTTTAACAAGGAGTGTAACTGTGACTGTTAACATTTAAGATGTTATGTAATATTGTCTAATGTTGCAGATAACATGAAAATACCACTCATTAACCTTCCCCACTCCTCCTCTCCTCTGCAGCACTCTGAGTGGTCAGGTTGTGGGCATGCCCAGATGGAGGTGATGGAAGCCGTCATATCGCTGGACCAGCTTGTTGATGAGTCCGACCCCGATGTCGACTTCCCCAACTCATACCACGCCTTTCAGACCGCTGAGGGCATCCGCAGGGAACACCCCCACAAAGGCAAACACACGCACACACACACACACACACACACAAGTACGCATGCACACATGGTTCACAACTCCTATCCTTATCTCTCGTCCCTCTCCAGACTGGTTCCAGTTGGTGGGGCTGATCCATGACATTGGGAAGATCATGGCTCTGTCAGGGGAACCCCAGGTGAATGCCTCTCGATGTTACCCTGATACAGGTTGTGATGCTAGGCTACGCTAACAGCAGTGGTAAAATGGCTTGTAATGTTAGGCAACGCTAGGCTAACTGCACTGTGTTCCTGTCCTGCAGTGGGCTGTAGTGGGGGACACATTCCCAGTGGGGTGCAGGTTCCAGAATGGCATTGTGTTTCGAGGCAGTACCTTTGTGGACAACCCCGATGACAAAAACCCTGCTTACAAGTACTGTTACACTTCTCTTTTTACCAATCTAATAAAAAAAGTCTTATCAAACCCCATCATTCACTGCACAACATGCCGGCTACAAGCCAGCCTGGAGAAGTGTTTACATTATGCCATTTAGCAGACACGTATATACAGAAAGTTAATGTGCCATCTTATATACTTAATTTAGATGATAACCTCTTCTTCACCTCATCACCTCTCCCACTCTAGTTCTGAGTGTGGGATCTATAAGCCAAACTGTGGGCTGGACAATGTGCTCATGTCCTGGGGCCATGATGGTGAGTAACACATAAACATACACACAGTCACCACTGTAAGGCACATGGGCCTGCACAGTAACACTACTGAACTGCTGTCTGTGTTGTTTGTTCCAGAGTATCTCTACAGGGTCATGAAGTTCAACAAGTGCACCATCCCAGAAGAGGTGAGAATTGGGGTCTATGGTTCTACATTAGCAAAGAGAATACAGGTTTACAAAAACCCAGTGGTTCTAGTTTAAGACTGCTGCTCAGAGTGTTAACTCACCTAAGTCTTCACTCCTCTGTTCTCCCTCTAGGGTCTGTATATGATCCGATTCCATTCCTTCTACCCCTGGCACTCCCATGGAGACTACATGCACCTCTGTGATGACAAGGACATGCGCATGATTCCCTGGGTTCGCGAGTTCAAGTACGTCTCAACACACACACGCTGAAATATATTTTCTCTACCCTCTCTGCAGTCAGTTTGACCTCAAACATTTGACCCCTACAGTAAGTTTGACCTCTACACCAAGACCACTGAGCTGCCTGACATAGAGAAGTTGAAGCCATACTACCAGTCTCTCATCGACAAGTACTGTCCTGGGGTACTGAAGTGGTGACAAACACAGACAGATGGGGCAGCCACACATACCCCACCTCAAATGTTTCATAAATCAATTAACTATCACAATTCATTTCTTTCCCACCCTCTCTCACCTTCATAGAGATCATATCCAGCAGCAACACCAAGGCATCTCCTCAGATATGGGTAACACTATTAGCTTTATCTTCAACAGACCTGGATAGCCTTTACCATGTTGTTGTCATCTGTAAGTCAACTACATTATATTCTAATGACAGAACATCCTAAAAGTGTTGTTTGTTGCTTAGAATGCTGATTACATTTCATATGGTTAATAATGAAGAACCAAATGGATACATTTCCTATCTTTATTATAAATGATACAAAAACATTAACATTTTCCATTCATGGATGTGATGTTTTTTCAAACGTGGAAAGACGCTTGGCAGGAAAGTGCAGAATTGGTGATTCAGTACATTATATCTGGCAGCTAAGCAAAGGACCACAGTGGCAAACCAAACACCCTTTAACACACACACACACACACACACACACACACACACACACAATGACAAGGAAACTGACAAAAAAAATGATTTTCTCTTGATTGGAATAATACTACAGATAATTGGAAAACTGTCTATTCATTTCAAATAAAGTGATTGTCAAATGTAGAATAAAGCATCAACAAAATTCTTTGGTTAGAAGGTTATTGTTGGCGAAAGGCAGACAAGTAGTCAAGACAGGCAGCTTTCTCTTGAGCACTTGGACACAGAGACTGTTAGTGGAAGGGAGGGCTACCAAATCCCGTGTTTAGGGGTCAGGAGAAACTCGTTATTTCTTGAGACAGTCAGTCAACACTCCCCTCTTCTTCTCCGTCCTCTTCTTCTTCCAGTTCATCTCTTACATCGTTCTCTTCTCTTTCACTCTCCTCGTCTTCCCCCCTTCGCTCATCCTCTTCTGTATCAACCTCCTCCCGATCCTCCTCCTGTCTTTGTCCTAGACCATCTTTGTCGTTGGAATTGGCCTCCTTAGCATCAGGGTGGTGGGGTGGAGCTGTGGGTTTTGGTTCAGCCTTGGCTGCAGTAGGTTTGGTCTTGAGTGTAATTTCCAGCTGCAATCCCCGGAGCAGACAGAGGGTGACACTGCAGAAGAGGAGGCTCCAGAGCAGCAGGGGTGCAGATACACCCCTCACCTGAGAGCGCACCCACTTCACCACCTGGGGCACAGCTGCCTCAGACACACGCTGAGGGAGGGACTTATCCTACACACACGGGTCAGACACAAGGACATACAGGACTCACACACTTAGTGCTTGCTGAGAACTACAGGTAGTTCATTAGTGCATTCGTAAAGTATTGACTTTTTGCACATGCTGTTATGTTTATCCTAAAATGGATTAAATAAAAATCCTCAATCTACACACAATACCCCATAATAAAGTGAAAACCGTTTTTTAAAGAATAAAAACGTAAACTTATTTACATAAGTGTTCAGACGCTTCACTATGAGATTTTTAAAAATGTGCTCCGGTGCCTCCTGTTTCCATTGATCACACTTGAGATGTTTCTACAACTTGATTGAAGTCCACAGGTGGAGAATTCAATTGACTGGATAATTTGAAAAGGTACAGAACTGTCTATATAAAATGTCCCACAGTTGACAGTGCATGTCGGAGCAAAAACCAAGCCATGAGGTCAAAGGAATTGTCCGTAGAGCTCCGAGACAGGATTGTGTAGGGACAAATCTGGGCAAGGGTACCAAAACATTTCTGCAGCATTGAAGGTCCTCAAGAACACAGCGGCCTCCATCATTCTTAAATGGAAGAAGTTTGTAAGTACCAAGACTCTCACTAGAGCTGGCCACCCGACCAAACTGAGCAATCGGGGGAGAAGAGCCTTGGTCAGGGAGGTAACCAAGAACCCGATGGTCACTGACAAAGATGGAAGAACCTTCCAGAAGGACAACCATCTCTGCAGCACTCCACCAATCAGGCCTTTATGGTAAAGTTGCCAGACGGAAGCCACTCCGCAGTAAAAGGCACATGACAGTCTGCTTGGAGCATGCCACAAGACTCTCTGGTCTGATGAAACCAAGATTGAACTATTTGGCCTGAATGCCGAGCGTTACGTCTGAAGGAATCCTGGCACCATCCCTACGGTGAAGTATGGTGGTGGCAGCATCATGCTGTGGGGATGTTTTTCAGCGAAAGGGAATGGGAGACTAGTCAGTATCAAGGGAAAGATGAACGGAGCAAAGTACAGAGAGATCCTTGATGAAGAGCACTCCGGAGTGTTCAGGACCTCAGACTGGGGCGAAGGTTCACCTTCAACAGGACAATGACCCTAAGCACATAGCCAAGCCAAGCCAATGCAGGAGTGGCTTCAGGACAAGTCTCTGAACGTCCTTGAGTGGCTCAGCCAGAGCCCAGACTTGAACACAATCTAACATTTCTGGAGAGACCTTCAACAAAGTATTGAGTAAAGGCTCTGAATACTTATGTAAAATGTGATATTATTTTTTCTTTTAATAAAATGTGCAAAAAAAAATCCCCAAATCTTTTATCCCCGTAACTAGGGATGCACAATAGATTGGGTAAACATATCGGAATCGGCCGATATTAGCTAAAAATGCCGGCATCGGCCCGATGTCTAGTTTAACGCCGATGTGCAAAACCAATGTCAAAGCTGACCTACATACCTATATAACGTAGGTAGATGACCTACATACCAATATAACGTAGGTAGATGAGGTACATACCAATATAACGTAGGTAGATGAGGTACATACCAATATAACGTAGGTAGATGAGGTACATACCTATATAACGTAGGCAGATGAGGTACATACCAATATAACGTAGGTAGATGACCTACATACCTATATAACGTAGGTAGATTACCTACATACCAATATAACGTAGGCAGATGACCTACATACCTATATAACGTAGGTAGATGACCTACATACCTATATAACATAGGTAGATGATATGCAACACTACAATCTGCTACACGTGCAACACTTTCATTCCTAATCTAGACCAAAATGTCTGCTGTGTGGATCGAGCAGTCAACAAGTCCAGCAGTCAATTGAAAGAGTAGGAACATTTCAGCGAGACAACTCAAAGGCAAAATCCATTATCGGCAAGATAATGGAATTCATTGCCCTTGAAAATCAACTGTTCTCTGTTGTGGATGATGTTGGCTTTCGCCGACTGGTCAAGCACCGGTACACACTACCAAGTAGGTGCTATTTTTCAGATGTTGCCCTACCAGAGTTACACAGTATTGTTGAAACACACCCATGAGCCACTTGCTTCACGACTGACATTTGGACCAGTGATGTCAGCCCCATGAGCATGCTGTGAACAAGCGATTCGATGGCGTTCTCTCTGAACCTCTACTGTGTCGACACCATGCTCAATGCTAGGTACTAGGACCGCTACTTCAATGCAGACAAGAAACAGGGTTTATGTGAAATGTTACAGACATGGCTGGACAAGATGGAAACGGACACAGTGACAGTGCAAACCGAGGAAAATGCCACAGATGAACAGACAGAGCTTTAACTTCACTGCTTGACATGTATGATGACATTCTGGTTGAGACTGAACAAATTAACAAAACAGCACAGCAAGTAATTGAAAGAAATCAGTTTCGATTTTTGCTGGTAATGGGGACATACGTAAATGTCAACAAAATAACCTCGTGGTCAGTGTGTTTGAACTATTCAACTGTACTAAAATGCTTAAAAGGCCGCTTAAATTTGAAATATCGGTATAGTTTTTTTGGCAAGGAAAATATCAGATATCGTTATCGGCCAAAAATGTAATATCGGTGCATTACTAGCTGTAACGTAACAAAATGTGGAAAAAGTAAAGGGGTCTGAATACTTTCCAAATGCACTGTACCTTGAGTCCATGCTGGCTAAGCATGCTCTCCAGGAAGGTGTCGCCCAGATACACTGTGGGATAGAACTCCTCTATGTACACCCTCCTCCACCAGCGCTGAGGATACGACCTACAATACACACAATACAATATGTCAGCTGTGACATTGACTCGCACCTTAACTGAGGATTTCTGCATTTCCTCAAAGATGTCGACATTCAGATTATTGCTGCGCAACATGAATCAACTACCTCATCACCCATCGGTTCTCTGTGTGTATGTGTGTGAGAGAGAGTATGTACTAACCCATCAGCTAGTGTTTTAGTGAACCAGTATTTGTAGCGGTGAGCTCTGAGGTATGTGGGAGGCTGCTGGTGGAACGGGTACTGAGACACATCTGACTGGATGAGCTCAATCACTGGAGAGAGAGAGAGAGAGAGAGAGAGAGGGGCAAACGTTAAGATATTTTACAATACAGTAAATTCAATACAGTTTGTGTTAATGTGGCTGTATTGGCAGTAATGCACTGCCATTAACCTCAAAAAGAAGAAGTGTGTACACCCTACCGTCCGTCTTGCCCTGCAGCAGTCTGTATATTAGGCTGGTGAACCAGGGAGAGTGCGTATGTGTTCCCAGGGCTGCAAACCACATCTGCCAGTCCAGCCGTGGTTGATGAGGGGTGATGACAGAGGGAGGGGCACTGAGGTTCCCTGGCTTATACATAAATTCTATCTCCTAGAGGGGGAGGAGAGAGGGTAGGACAATGGAGACAATTAAAAGTTGGATGAAAAAAAAGAATAGCCTTGGTTAACTTCAGCTTTAAAACAGATTACAGAAACATTACAAATGGGCAAAAAAAACACCTCTCCATATACACCTCTCCCACACACACCCCTACCGTCCAGGTGACTTTATCCATGGATCCCTCGATGACCACCTCGGGCCGGCCCCCCACCCCAGTCATGCGTCTGAACAGGCCGTAGGAGTTGACCAGCTGGTAACGACTGACCGCATCATAACCCCGACGCACCCCCGGCCACACACTGGCGTTACTGTCATACTCTATGAAGGTGAATGGGACCTGGACAAACAAACACACACACACAGACAGGCCGTAGGAGTTGACCAGCTGGTAACGACTGACCGCATCATAACCCCGACGCACCCCCGGCCACACACTGGCATTACTGTCATACTCTATAAAGGTGAATGGGACCTGAACAAACAAACAAACAAACACACACACACACACACACACACACACACACGCCGTAGGAGTTGACCAGCTGGTAACGACTGAGCGCATCATAACCCTGACGCAACCCCGGCCACACACTGGCGTTACTGTCATACTCTATAAAGGTGAACAAGAACATGCTGGAACACACAAAGTATGACATGCCTTACCTGAGAGCAGGTACCATTATTCTAGATCAGTGGATCCCAACGAGGGTACTAGGAACCCTGGGGGTACTTGGCCTATTCATAGGGAGTACTTCAGAAGACTCACGAGATGGGGTACTTCAGGGATACTCCAGGCAGAGCTAAATTCAGTTGGTACAGTAAACAAAAAGGGTTGGGAACCACTGTTCTAGAGTGTTCTACTCACCAGACTAATGGCAAACATAGAGACAGCAGCAGCACCAAACACTGTCCACTGGACTGTACCCAAAAACCTCTTGAAGAACCCTTCCACACACGCACACCTACAGAACACAGACACACATGTAAATACACACACAGCAGTATCCCAAAGCCTCCTGAAGAAACACTCTACACACACCAACACAACACACAGAACAGACCACTTTCCCAGAGAGGTGTGTGTGTGTTACCTGAACATGGAAGAGACTAGTTCCCAGGTGAGAGACAGTACTCCCAGCCAGACCGAGGGGAAGGTGACAGTCTTCAGGAACTGGTTAAACTGGTGGAAGGTAAACACTGAGGAGATAACCAGCAATAACAGTCAAAACAATGATTATCTACTACACCTGATAACTGACACGCACACACACCTGTCCTGGAGGAGACAGTCCACTTGTCCCAGTTGATCTGCAGGTCAAACCATGTGACCGTTCCGAAGCCAATTAGAGCCCAGACTGCAATCTCCACCACAAACCCTGCCCACCACAACGAGGAACCTGATTGGAGCAGAGACAGAACCAGGGAGTACATGTCACATCCTGCCTCCAGTAAAACTGACTGACTGTCCTCAATGCAAGTTACCTACACAGTGTGTATGTGCCAGAGTGTGTGTACCTTGGTTAGGGTTAGGAGTGTATTTCTTGCGTAGCCAAAAGTATATATGCTCGTCATCCAGCAGAGACAGACACATCGTCAGAGTCAGGAGGTTGAAGAAGTTATAGTTTCCAGACAGGATGATCAGCACCTGCAGTACCACCTAAATACCACAGGGTGACAGAAAACACTGCACTTCACCTAACCGCCAGAGGGGGGAGACAGACCAAGTCCCCAAACTGTTGATGACAAAATGCTACAACATACACAGAGTTAATCTGACCTGCATATAGAAGGCCCCGAGGCGAAGTCGTCGTAGAGGGCTGAGGAAAAGGAATGGAGCAGCGATCTCAATGGCGAAGGTGGCTACCACAGACAGCTTATGCCACCAGACGGGCAGCTGGTGGGCAAACCAGGCCAAGGGTGTAGGGATACACTGGGTCTCGTAGTGATATGTCAGCGCTAGAGACACACACCACCACAGGTTAGAGGCACACATCAACAGGCTAGGGGTGTAGCTACACTGGGCCTCAATGATATGTTAGGGCTAGAGAGAGATATACACGTTACAGGCCAGAGACGGTGTGATACACTGGGTCTCTGTGGTACATCAGGGGGAGAGAAAGACGCTCAGAAACAGCAGTCTGAGTGGCAGTAACATGTCTGATGAGTTTGGTGACCTGCCTGAGCAATTATGCAACACACACACAGCTACCTGTGAGGCCCCACCAGGTAGGGCAGCGGGAGGTGAGTTTGACGATTCCGGAGGCGAACATCAGTCTGAACAGCAGCCAACGGACCAACCAGAAGGTCACAGGGTCGTGCTCCCTGCCCGCTCGCCACCCCCGCAAAGACGTCACCGGGGCGATGAGCACACAGAGGAACCCCGTCTCCAGGAGAAGAGAGTCCCTGGATGCAGTCGCAGAGAAAGGAAGAAAAGGGGAGGGAGAAGGTAGAGAGAGTGTTAGGACCCAGAGACTGAGCATGCCCAGACAGGGCTAATGTTGTACTGTTTTCATCATGATGCTACTATGGTGATGTTGTTATCAATGTGTTATAGTGTTTATAATCTGGCACCTGACAGATGCAGTTGCACAGCAGTAGGAGCACCAATCACACATACACATCACAAGACGACTCAGTCTCATACACACACTAACAGCAGTACTGGGGTGTTAATTAACATGCAACCTCAGGGTGGCATTCAGTCTCTGGGTGTGGCAAACACACACGCAACTCACCACTGGAAGTAGAGGAAGACCTGTCCCACCTGGAAATTCAGGCAGAGTCAGAGATCAGGCATACTGTATACTGGCTCCCGCTACAGCAGTGTGTATATGTGTGTGTGGTATAACTGACCTGGTACATTGACAGGTACACGATCCAGAGAAATAGAAACACCAAGCTGTCTCTGAGTGATTCCAGTACTGTAGCAGCCAGGCTCAGTGCTGCCCCCAGCAGGCAGAGCAGCTCCATGGCAGTCTGGGTGTCAAGACCTAGAATACAGTTTACACTGTTAAGAGTCTATTCAAATGATCAGTTAGTCACAATACATTACTAAAATGTTCTTTAGGAACTCACCCAGACGTGGTGCGAGCCACAGTAAGGTGGGAGAGGAGAGGAGCTGCTCCCAGAGAGCCTTACCACTGTACCGCAGTTGCCACCGCGCTGGTAACAGGCCATCATTTCCATACAGGCCTGGAAAACACACACCTTGTCAACAGGGAGAAGTAGTAACTTGTACTGGAGGTTAACTTTAGGATGTAGTTCCATAGGAGGAAAACTCCTACAAGCCTAACAGAACACCTAGATAACATTTTTATTATATTGGTGTGGAAGGACCACCAGAGGGCAGGCTGGGCTCATGGATAGTAGCCCAACAAGGCATGGGAGACAAGGTAACCAGAGGCAATTAAGCACAGCTGACGGTACTAATGACATACTCTCCTTCCCCTATAAGAGAGAGAATGGAACCAGCAGAGAAGGGGGGGAAACTATCTCTGGAAGATGGCCACCGAGAGAGAGGAGCTATCCAGGAAGAACCATTAAGACGGTGACAATCCCGTGACTTTTGTTGTAGTTTAAAGATAATCCTATTATGTTCTTGTTTCATCTGGAGAAGAAGATGTATGTTTTTCCTTGGAAGATTTTCATTGATCATGTTGGAGTGTTTGTGTTGACCCAATGCCCTCAATAGAGAACTGTGTTCAATCAAGAAAACCTACTCCTGACTCGTTTATTCCACCTTCCCGCTTTAGAGTGACGCCCAATTACTTGGTCCGCTCACATTGGACATTCGGTTCTCTCTCCTCAATAGCTATTGAACCAAGTATGCCATGACAATGAAGATGGTACACTACATGGCCAAAAGTATGTGGACATCTGCTCGTTTCCCCCCCCCCCCCCCCCCCGCCCTTTGCTGATATAACAGCCCCCACTCTTCTGGGAAGGCTTTCCACTAGATATTGTAACATTGCTGCGGGGACTTGCTTCAATTCAGCCACAAGAGCATTAGTGAGGTCGGGCATTGCTGTTGGGCGATCAGGCCTGACTTGCAGTCGGCGCTCCAATTCATCCCAAAGGTGTTCAATGGGGTTGAGATCAAGGCTTAACCCCATCAAACACACCGATCTTGACAAACCAATTTTGTATGAACCTCGCTTTGTGCACGGGGGCATTGTCATGCTGAAAAAGGAAAGGGCATTGACCAAACTGTTGCCACAAAGTTGGAAGCACTTAATTGTCTAGAATGTGAATATATTTTATGACATGATTTTTTGTTAACTAGTAAATAGTAGCCTACAGCAATGTGTGTTTAAATAATTTCTAACTGCTAGTTAGTTTTGGCTACCATGCGGGTTTTAGCTTGCTTGAGCCTGCTAACTGAGGAGTGTTCATTCACCTGTTTCCATACATGTTTATTTTTAAAACTTATTACAAAGGAGTTGATTAATCAAACTGCTTAACTATTTATCTGTACATGGAATTGTATTTGTTTTTTTTTACTCATTTTTTATCTAAATCTTTACAGGAAAATGCCACGGGCACTATCTATTGTGTGGAGACATTTCACTGCAGCTAATTAGAAGGAAAAGCTGTGTACATTTGCAAATACTGTGTCAAATCATATGTGAAGAATGCAACAAAGATGCAGAATCTGGCCAAATGCATGAAGTTCCCTCAGCGCTCACAACAAGCAACCTCTGACAAAAGTCCCTCTACTTCGATTTGTGGTGAAAATGATGAATCAGACACTTTATTGATAGCATCATCTCATGGTCCTCCTGGACTCTGAAGTGTTTTTGACTCAATGGAGGAACGTAGTCAGAAATGCTGATGAATGTCTTGCTCGAGCTGTGTATGCAACTGGTTCACCTCTGATGCTCACAGGCAATGTGTATTGGAAGAGATTTCTGAATGTTCTTCACCCAGCATACACCCCTCCAACCAGACATGCTTTATCTACTCATTTGCTTGATGCAGAGTTCAACAGAGTTCAAGTGACGGTCAAGCAAATCATAGAGAAAGCAGAATGTATTGCAATCATCTCTGATGGGTGGTCGAATGTTCATGGGCAAGGGATAATTAACTACATCATCTCCACCCCTCAACCAGTATTCTACAAGAGCACAGACAAGGGTCAGACACACTGGTCTCTACATTGCAGATGAGCTGAAGGCAGTCATCAATGACTTGGATCACAGAAGGTATTTGCACTTATGACAGACAATGCTGCGACCATGACGGCTGCTTGGTCTGTGGAGTGGAGGAGCCCTACCCTCACATCACACCCATTGGCTGCGCTGCTCATGCATTGAATCTGCTCCTCAAGGACATCATGCCACTGAAAACAATGGATACACTCTACAAGAGAGCCAAGGAAATGGTTAGGCATGTGAAGGGTCATCAAGTTATAGCAGCAATCTACCTCACCAAGCAAAGTGAGAAGAATAAGAGCACCACATTGAAGCTGCCCAGCAACACCCGTTGGTGTTGTGTTGTCATCATGTTTGACAGTCTCCTGGAGGGGAAGGAGTCTCTCCAAGAAATGGCCATATCACAGTCTGCCGATATGGAAATCCCCATCAAGAGGATCCTCCTTGGTGATTTATTTTGAGAGAGAGAGGTAAGCAGCTTGAAACCTAAAGCAGTAGCCATCGCATGGATTGAGGGAGACAATGCCATCTTGTCTGATGTGCCCTGCCCACTTCACTGTTGCTCCAAGCCGAGGAAACTGCAGTTCTGAAATACATCAAAAAGCGTGAAGACTTCTGCCTGAAGCCCATACACACCACAGCGTACATGTGGGACCCCAAGTACACTGGCAAGAGCATCCTGTCTGGTACAGAGATCAACAAGGCCTATGGTGTCATCACTACCGTGTCTCGCCACCTTGGCCTGGATGAGGGCAAGGTTCTTGGCAGTCTGGCGAAGTACACTTCCAAGCAAGGGCTTTGGGATGGAGATGCAATATGGCAGTCGTGCCAACATATCTCATCAGCCACCTAGTGGAAGGGACTGAGGCTCTTTCCCCTGTTGCCTCCATCATCCTCCAAATCCTACCAACATCAGCCACCTCAGAGCGCAACTGGTCCTTGTTTGGGAACACACACACCAAAGCACGCAACAGGCTGACCAATACAGGTGTTGAAAAATTGGTGTCCCTCCGGGCAAATTTGAGGCTTTTTGAGCCTGACAACGAGCCATCCTCAACAAGGTTGGAAAGTGACAGTCTAGATGAGGACTCAGAGTCTGATGTTCTAGAGGTGGACATTGAGGAGGTCCAGGGAGGAGACATGAGAGGAAGACAACCAAAGCTTTAGTTTCTAGACTATCATTTTACAGATGTATGTTGAAAACATTTTTGGGAGATGCGATGGATCATTCAATATTCCCTTATGTTATTCAGTGAAATCATCTCATGTGCACCATCAACTCATTTAATTAAAGTTTCATTAGTAACTAAATTGTTTTTATAGTTTTTCTCTCTCTCTATTGGAAGGATTTAATCATTTGCAATTATGTCTCCATTTGATATGGTAAATATATCCAAAGCAAAAAAACATCTACATTTAAATGGTATTAAATTAATTTGCATATATTCCCGTTAATTTCCATGGAAAGTTTCCACCTCCGAATATTCCCCAAAATGTGCATTAAAATTTCCCTTCACTAAAGGCCTAGCCCGAACCATGAAAAACAGCCTCAGACCAATATTAGTCCTCCATCAAACTTTACAGTTGGCACAATAGGTAGCGTTCTCCTGGCATCCGCCAATCCCAGATTCGACTGCCAGATGGTGAAGCGTGATTCATCACTCCAGAGAATGTGTTTCCACTGCTCTAGAGTGCATTGGCAGCGAGCTTTCCGCCACTCTAGCCAATGCTTGCCATTGCGCTTGGTGATCTTAGACTTGTGTGCGGCTGCTCGGCCACGAAAACCCATTTCATGAAGCTCCCGTCAAACAGTTATCGTGCTGACGTGTCTTCCAGGGGCAGTTGAAACTCGGTAGCGAGTGTGGCAACAGAAGACAGACCATTTTTAAACGCTACGTGCTTCAGCACTCGTCGGTCTCGTTCTGTGAGCTTGTGTGGCCTACCACTTCGCGGCTGAGCAGTTGTTTCTCCTAGACGTTTTCACTCCACAATAACAGCACTTACTGTTGACCAGGGCAGCTCCTATGACTGTGCCACAGTCTACTGCCAATGTTTGTCTATAGAGATTGAATGGCTGTGTGCTCGATTTTACACACCTATCAGCAACGGGAGTGGCTAAAATAGACAAATCCACTAATTTGAAGTGTTGTTGACATACTTTTTGTTTTTATAATAAGATTTGGAATTTAAATTTTCAATAGCTCTTACAGAAAGCGTGCCATGACTATGAAAATTATGTATTCAGAATCAGGGAAGGATGGAGAAAATCCACCGCTTATTTTTTGGGGGAAATTTCAGCAGTTTTGTTTATGCTTTCAATCTGCATACTTTCCAACTTTCAAGCTGGTAGAGCTACCTCACGAAATGTCTATGCCTCTTGTCGTAGTGTACATTCCTCTCATGCGGTCTGCATGTAACCGCCGGGGGATACAGGCAAAATGGATTCTTCCTCTTCTGTGGATGTTATATTAAGGTTAGAAACAAACTTTAAGGTGGTTTACCGCCACCAATTTGACTCAAGCTTGGACCAGAGACAGGGAAGGTGTAAATCATACTAATACTAAAAAATAAATAAATACTACATCCCCTAAAAATTATATCAGCAGTTAATTTAAGCTTTTTAACACCATTACTCCTTAAATCTAAGAACAACCTCTCCCCTTCCTTCCCATATTGCTGTCACTGAAATAGAATGTGTTCCACTCAATGATTTAATTACATACAGTTTTGGGGAGATGTTTGTCCATCTGCCCCAGATTCAGAATATATAATTTCCATAGTGATTCAGAAAAAAACATGTGGATTTTTGTCCATCCACTTCCAATTCAGAATATATCATTTTAGTAATGGAACACTTGGTGTAAGAGCTAATTAAGATCATAATACGATTTCACTTTTTTTTTATACTCCTGATTCAGAATATACCATCTTCATAGTCATGGCAAGCTTGGTTCAATAACTACTATTGAGAATATCGAATATTCATTATAAAACTAAGTGTTCCTTGGTCAGGAAAGTTAAAAATTACTTAACGATATGTGGCCCGTGTCTAGAGACAGAAATAAGTCGAGCTAAGTATAATTAGTGTCTACCGTTAGCTGGCTAAAAATACTTAGCTAAACTAGACAGCAACAGAGTAACAAGCTTGATAGCTAGCTACAGGGGAACACGTTCCCAATGCAAAAAAGCAATGAAACTTGAAATATGTTTTTGACTTCAAAGTCAAGTACAATGCTATAGGAGGCTAGCTAGCTGGCTAACAGCTGCTAGCATACCATAACACTCATAACTGTCAAGAAAGCTATTCTAGCTAGCTAAATGGGACAGCTAACTAGATATATCACCTGGTATCTGCAGGTAGAGGGAGACGAAGGCGACCATGTAGATGAGAGCCATGCACCAAAGGAACAGGCGGCGTGGCAGAGTAATGTAGCCCATGTCTGCTGTGTGGAGGCCCTTTCTGGAATCTCCTCTCTATCCGTTTCTGCAGGACGCGACAGTAATCTACTGTAGTGGAACGGGAAGTCGGTGTGGGATTTTCACATAACCTGGAGACAAGTCCCTATCGGTGGATCAAAATGGTGACATGGGGGTAAAGGCGTGGGCATGGGTTCCCATCAATTATGTTTATATACACTAGACTTCCCGGGAGCGCTGGTTTGAAGCCACTGCACTTCCATCTGATCTTGGCACTTCCGCCATTCAAAAAAATACTTTGAATGCATTTCTATAGCTTCCTATGTCATTTCTGCCACATATTTTATATTACAGACACCTTATTATACTTACACATGATGACCTAAACATATAAAACATATAAAAACATTTTTCTCAAAGTATACATTTTTGAAAGCTCTAATATTACTGTCCCCACTACACCAACAAATACGTGTAATTCTGTCCTTGAAAGATGTAATTTAAATACTGTAGAATACCATTCATTTCTATGAAGGACTGGTTCTACCAATATAGCTGATCCAGTGACTTCAAAGTCTCTCATTGCCCAATACATAGAAAATAGCGATCCAGGGTTTATAAATACATCGTTGGTTCCCACTAAATGTGGCCGCAGCGTAGTCAACATTATCTATATCGACAACAAACATTTGTTTTTGTTTTAATTTAGGGTTAATCATTAGGTGCGCAGTGTGTTTAAGGTTAAGGCCAAGATTAAAATGTAATTAGAGAAATAGGCAGGGTTATTACTTTGCCACTTGCCCAGATAGTGAGGACCGGAGGGGTTGGGGAATCGTGTCAGCATGGCCACTTCAAGCTACACCCACCAAACGTACGTCAGTCTGTTCAATACGTTTTGGGGAAACGTGTCGTCCAGTACACACCGTTTCGCAACGTTGCAAAAGTTTAAGCGATCTGAACGCACCTCTGTGTAACTTGATATTTCCTTGTCATGTACAAATTAATCCGTTTCAAAGCAATCTTATCTGCTTTGACATCAACATGCTTTCAGTAAAAACCATTCATAACAGGAGATAATTGATAGGCACCGATAGACCGGACCAGACATTGGCAGGCTGTTTTTCACTATAGTTCAGTTTATTGTGCAGTACTGTTTATCTCAGGCAACAAGCTGACAGAGTCATGGCAATAGTAGACACATGCTGCTAGACACTAAGTAACACACTCTATATTTATTTATATTCAAGTCTTACAGAGAAAGAGAAACAGGTTGTATTCATTAACAGTAGAACGCATCACGTACCCTTACTTCTTACACAATGAATCAAACTTCAAGGACTTCATTAGACATGCAAAATTACACCACTAATATACTTTAACTTCATAAAAATACTAAAATCAGATTTTAGAGTAGATTTACGCAAATAAAAGTTATCGTTGCACCCAGACTATGAACAAAAAGAGGTCATCGCAATAAGTTTATTTTCCAGCATTTACATGATTGTTAAAAACAGGAGAGTTCAGTAGTATGGACACCGTTGAGGCCGCAGTCAGGACAGCCAGGAGTGTGACAGGAGGCTGTCCACAGGGTGGGTGTATGTTTGTGTGCATGTTTGCCAAAAACATTGTCATACAGTGACAGACAATTAAACTCAATTTTGTTCTCTAGTATGGCCATCTTCAGTAGTGGCTACCCTGTACTGCAGGGGTCCCAAATTACTAAATCGTGGGCCTACTTTTCCTTGAGCAGATGGTCAGGGGTCCAGAAAATAGTTATAAATAATTAGTACCCTTCAAATTGACCACAAGAATCCCAAACAGATATAGTATTTCACAAAAACAATCATTTCACACGATTTGATTTTATTATATTAGGATACGATCACATATGCCTATAGCTATGCGTGTGAATACTTGGAAACAGATTTCCTAAATTAAAATCACTTTGAGCTAATTTCCTGGTGATTTTACAGTCTTATGTCAAAGAACAAAAATGATATAAAACCATGTTTTGTTTTGCTCTGAAATGATATAAAACCACACACGGGTCGAATTTGGCCCACGGGCTGCCTATTGGGAAACCCTGCTGTACTGAGTATGGTACTCTTTACCATGGCTGTGTACTAATGACTACCCTGTACACTTTAGAATGGCCGGCTAGTGACTGCTGAGTCTGGATGGAGAGCAATCAGTCTTTTAGCTGCCTAAAACTTCACTATGTATTGGAATGTCTATTATATCACCAACAGACAGACAGACAGACACAGACAGACAGACAAGACATTACATAATGCCTCTAAATGGCTTATGTAGAGTGCCTTAATGGACAATTTCTCCATCAATTAGTCTGTTTATGGCAGACATAAATCACAATTATTTGGATGGCTAGACTCAAGTGTGTGTGTGTGTGTCATGTGGTCCCATCAGCCCCAGTGGTGCTGGTCTGTCCGCTAGTAATCAGAGGGGGTATGGCCTCCTGGTCTGATTCTCTGACAAAGATGACAGCATCACCACTAACATTAATCAGACACTGAGCCTGGAGAGAGACAGAGAGAGAGAGAGAGAGAAGGGCGAGATAGAAAAAGAAGACAGACATGAGGGTCTGTAGTCCTTTGCACTCACAGCCCGTCATCCCGTACACGGGTTGAAAATGTCAGATTTTGTTATTGAATTAGTTATTAAGTGCCTAAATTGGAACACAGTGGCTGTACAGTAACATGACATGCATGACGTCAGAGCTCCAGTTATCTGCTTCACAGCACTGTATGAGTTTTGACTGACAGCCGTTATAAACTTGAGCATCAAGTGCAACAACATGCTCCCAATCCCTCCTGCTAACTGGGCTACTTTTTTGCACATCTGTTCTATGAGTGAGGGACATGCTGTAAATCGAGAGGAGTTGATGTGTTCTAAAAGATGAGATGTTGAGGAATATAATAAATACCACTGATGTCATGCAAGCTAACCACACACCCATGCACCTCACATTTCCTTTTTGAAAACTCAAGTAATTTACAGAATCAACGTTTGTGATCGTTATGTTTGATCCAATTACAAGGAAAACATGTGTTATACCCTGGGTTGTCCTGAACAGAATGAACCTGTTTGTTATATTGTGGAGACAATTTGCAGTGGAACACGCACTTGAATGCACTCATGACTCCGTACTATGCTCACTAAAATTACAATCTGTTTGTCTGAAGTGCCTTTTGAAAGCCTAACACTGTGAGATCGTATTTTATAACTTAGCTAGCCATGTTGGCAATAGAATAAGATATCAAATGATGCCCACCTGACCCAGATTGCAATTTATAACGGAACATTTTTTTAACATCAAAAGTAATTGTGTGATGGCGAGGACGCAGTGCTGTGTTCCAAACAATAAACTTCAAGTGTTCTTGCTCTAGTTCCTCAATATCAAAGCTAGAAGAGCTACAAAAAAGCACCTTATAGTTGAAGACTCTTTCCTTGTGTCATAAAAGTGCATTGAAATTACTTAGGAACTGTGTACAGTTGACACAGTAAATATAAAAAGCACATCAAATCAAGTGTAATGTTTGGAGTCTGATCATTTACCCATAACCTTCAATGTGTTATCTTCGAATTGCTACCATGGTCATACCTATGCTTATTATAGTTCATTTCAATTTGGCCCAAACCACATAGGTCAAGTTCCACGAGTGTAAGGGGTTAACCTGGTGGTTCTTTGAGAAAATATTGTAGTTCAAACAGAACAATACTATAGGCCTCCAGTTCTTTAATTAAAAGAGCAAATTAACAGTGTGTGTGTGTGTACCTGGTTCTTGTTGGGATTTTCCATGAAGACACACTCCTTCATGCTGTATGACACTACGGCGTTGCCCCCCAAAGCTGCTACATGGGCACGGACCATGGCAAACACCTCCGCTATGAAGGAATGCAGGAACCCACTTACACCCCCCTCCTAACAAACACACACAGGTAAATATGTTCATCTTTGCGGAATTATTGCAATGAGCTAGCAGAGGAACAGACTACGCACACCACAGAAAGACATGTAATCATTTCCTACTCATCTCTGATGACACCTGCAGGAATCTATTACACAAACGTGTGTGTGCGTGTACCTCTCGTAGTGACGTGGTCTCTCTAATGAAGAACATGTTGATGATTCCCAAGTATTTGACTATATGCGTCCTGGGGAGAAAGGACAGAGGAGTCATCTTCACCACGGTAACAGGGGCACCGCATGGCAACGACCTGGTGGAGCGTAGGGACCGGGACCGCACCTCTGGGAGAGGACTGCAGCGCTCTGAGGACGAGGCTGGAGAGAGAATGGGGGAGAGAAAGGGAGCGAGCGAGAAAAAAAGGGAGGGAGGGATGGAGATACCAGACTCAGCCTTTAGATGGTGCTACAAAGAATAGCAGATATGATGAGCTATGAGCTGGAGGAAATGGATATAGAGTGTGTGTGTGGAGTTTGAATGCAAACTACAAACGGGTTAAATTTAGGCAGATCCAAATGAGAGCTGGTAACTTTGGAAAAGCACATTTTGAATTAGGGATATCTAATGAATTTCTTTTGTCCACATTTCTTTTTCCTCAGCCAACAACATGAGTAAGCAACAGCAAAATCAGACAACCCCATAGTAGAATAGTTTATTTATTAAATTGGTCAGCTTGTCACAATCTATACGAGAAAATAATATTTCTCTCAAGAGTTAGGAGCATTCAAATTTCTGCACAGGAAGAGAAACATGCATGCCCAGTCATTGTACAGCGTTCTTAATGCAGTGGTGGGAACACACACATTTGAAAGCAGTTTTGAAGAGGAGGATCTTTTACTATGCTCATTTCTCAACTCCTAAAAATGTGGGAACTGCACCATTTTAAGCAGCTAGGTTTATGCACATCTAGCACTAGACAATAGTGTTGAATGCATGGGGAGACCAGGGGTAAATGGCTAAATGTAGCACGGGTCAGGTGTAACTGGTAGGCCTACATTATATTCACTGTACATGGTCCTTTGATGAGTGCCAGTGGCACATTTCCAGGGACTTTCAAACCATCAATATGTTGCTAACTAGCAACAAGATCATTTTTAGAGTTTGGTCTAGCTAATGATCAGCCCAATGGGGTAAATACAGATGAGAAACCCTATGCTTCAGCTTATTTATTTATTGCCACTATACTGCATCAGTTGGGCTACAGCCTGACGATATGGAGAAATATGTTATTGGGCTCATTTCTGGAGGGGGAAATTATATATTTGATTCATTTGAGTAAAGTGTCCATTTAAAAAGTTGCCATAACTTACCTTACAGTCAGTCATTCTATCAAAAAACGTGTAGGTCCCGCCGCGACCTGTAATATTCTGTGATAGGTGTCTTTGTCAGTATATATTGTTTAGGCTCGCCCACAAACTAGGGACCCCACACCTCCCAAATGAACCACTCACTCACTATAAGCTGTGAGTTAGTTAGTTTGTTTGTTTGTGTGTGTGAGAGAATGCGCAGCAGTGTAGCATGATGACAGTATAATCACAGTGATGAAAGCGTGAGCTGCCATGCACCATTCAGTGACAGACAGGCAAACAACCATACAGCCTCTGCAAACAGACAAGACAGACGTACATACAGACAGACAGACTGGCCAGGCCTTGTGTGTGTGTGCATGCATTTACCTGTTTGTGTGTGTGTGTTAGAGTCCCTATGTGGCCTTGTTTAAATTAGCGTGTGTGTGTGTGTGTGTGTACGATCGATACAAAACAGAAACAAATTAGGCAGTCTGCTAAGCAGAATGATTCAATCAAGCCAGAGTGTGAAAGATGTTCCATCTCGTAACATAGTGAATGATGCTTCAATCCGACCTGGGACCTTCAGAGCAATTTGAATAACATTAAGTCTGCATCTCAAATCCCTCCCCACTCCCGAGTTAGAGCATTACACAGGGATCTGCCATATGGCTCTGTTCCAAAGTAGTGCATTAAAGGGAATAGGGTGTGATTTGAGACATGTCCTGTTTTTTAATCCCAGTTAATTATGCCCAGTTATCATCACAGTTTATGACAAAGTTCATTTATGTAGCATCAAACTGCAATTCCCCCAAGTCGCCAGCTTTAGTGAGATATGTTTTTAGTGTGTTTTAAGATCCTCTTTCATGTTTACTTCCTCCATGTCTGTCACTATGGCGACAGGGTCAGAGGTTATACGCTGGCTGTTGGTTGGTCATTCCTCTGAGGGGCGGGGCTTCAACTTTCACACTCTAGTTAATCAGCTGGTGCATGATCTGTGATGCTCCGCCCCCCAGCGGCAATTGGGGAGGGATGTGTATGTTTGTGTGTGTGTGTGTGTGTACCAGAGTTTGCTAGCGACTGTGTCCTCCTACTTGTCTTAACTGATCCTCGTCTTATGGTGTGAGCTTTCAGCCTAAGCAGCTCTAGCCAGGTGCTGCATCTGTCTGCAAAGGAACCGTAATCAACCGAGGAAACTGGAGAAACATACACACACACACACACACGTGCACAAGCTCGCACACACACACACACACACACACACACACACACACACACAACATCCACACCGCATACATGCGCGTGCATACACACACCACACACATTCCGAAAACCGCATACACCCATGACATAGAACATAATATAGACACATAAAGAAAAAGAATATAGAGAAAATAAAAGGAGGAGGTTGGGGCGGAGCAGGAGAACAAAAGGATGAGAACTTAAAAAAGGGCCGTGGTAGCCATGGCAGCAAGGAGGGGGTGGGTGGGGGAGCTTACCTCGAGATGAGGAGTGGGTCATGGCACTCTCTGGAAGACCTGTCGACACACACAACCACAGATGTTGACTCTTCAGGCCTCAGCAAGATACAACACACTGTATCTCAATACCTTACAGACACTTCCTTATACCTGGTCCTATATCCACATCTTGTTCCCTTGTCCTAAATCCTATCTCCTAGGTCTAGCTCCTAGTCCTGGCTGTTGTGGAGGGCGGCCATTTTGGTTTAACCCCAGCTCTCTCTCCAGATCAGTGATGACCAGGATTGTTTTTCTTATAGTCATCACAGTGCTACTCAACATAGCTCTACACACACAGACATGGCTGCAGGTCTAAAACACCTGAGAGAGGATGTACCTGGTTATACAGTTACATTATTTACCTGGTCATACAGTCACAGGCGGTAAAGTCATGTTTAACACAACTACTACAGAACATATTGAAATAGAGGACAGAGTAGAACACTATGGTTAAGGGAGCTTCAAGGAGTGAAACGTTCCAGGCGCTTAGAGGATTTCTGATGTTTTGTCTGCTGAGGGATGGCTATTGGAGGTTAAAGGTTAGGCAGTTGTTAGTGATCCAGGATTATAAGAGATAAGGATTGGTGTACCTGAAGGTTTGGCTGTAGGCTGGTTGTTGGAAGACGTTGACTCTCCACACAGCTCCATAGAAAACTGTAGCTGCTCTTCATTCTCACCACTCCCTGGAAAACAAACAAACACACAGAGTTTAATCTCTTTCACTCCTCAACCCACCCAAGTGCACTAACTCAAATCTCAAGTGTCTCGTCTCCTTCAGCTCCCCATAACACCAGACTCTTATCTCTAACCCCTGAACTACAGCCTTTGAGAATACTAACCCTTGTTAAGAGCCTTGTCTGCTGCCAGCTGAGTCTCCTTGTCAAAACTCATGGCTACAGCTGTCACCGCCACCTGGAGAGGACAGGGGGAGAGAAAACGGGAGAGGGTATGTGAGAAAATTAAACTATCATTACCTTGTCGCTATCATTTATTGACACTAATATCAGGTAAAGTGATAGGGGGAAAAATGTATACAGTTTCATATTGCAGTATTATTTTTGGGTATTGTATAGATATTTGACTCAAAGTATCGACTTCTTAAAAAGATAGCTTTAGCTAGCGCTAGTCAGCTGTACAAGCACTAAAACCCATCCTATAGCCCAGGTAAGGCTGAGCGATATGGCCTAAAAATCTTATCCCGATTTTTAAAAACATATAGGGGTTTCTAGATTTTTTCAAATGTTTTTTAAATATATACTTTTTTACTTAATACGCGTTGTTGTACAATTAAAGGTAAAATACACTTCAAATGGTGCATTTCAAATAGTCAGCAATAATCTAATGAATTCAGGGCTTGTGAAGTTATACCTAGGCTAAATATAAGCCTTCCACAACCATAAGACCCACTAATAATTTAAGAATGTTATCAAAATAGTTTAAACTGCTTTTTTTGCAATAATCACTGATCTGGCTTTCAAGTCTGTCTATGAAAATGCCCCTTTTTGTTACAAATTTAACTAGAACCATGCATAATGCACATTCACTAATAATGACTAACATCTTGTAGCAGCCATTAGACTCCACCATTTTTTAAACACAGCTCTCATCAACAATCTCTCAAGCCCACGTGTTAGTGATTAGTCAGCGAATCTTTATATTTCAAGTTTAGCCAACTTGGGATCTATTTGCAAGCTAACAAGGTTGAACAGTTGAATTGTTATGAACACACCATTCGGTCTGTCTCCAACTCTTTGAAAAGCATGTTAGCCTGTCCACATGTTGAAATCAAGCGGCCTACCTTATTTCTCAGAATGGAAACAAGTTGCCAATTCCTTATATAATTGTGTTTTATGTTTATTGCACATTTATAAAACACAGACTAGTTAACAGTCTTTGGCTAAAATGCTGCTAGCGGTATGTGGTACCACAATGCCGCTCGCGACTAACAGAATTCATTTTCCAGAATCAATGTTCATTGATACTCTCGTTTCAGTATTGTCTGCTCTGCACGCAATTTGGGTAGTTGAGACATAAAATGGTCTCGTTAGAAAATGTTACTTCTCCTCTATTACAGTAAAATAATGTCTCACTTTGTTTTTTGGTGTCCATGTGACCGATTCTGTTGGACCAAATCTCAAATAGAGAGTTGTCAGAGAGGAAGATGTAATCTCAACTTTGTTGGCGAATGGAGGCAGGGGGAGGGGCTTGGTGTGTGTGTAAACCATAGTGGAAGAGGCGAAGTTGAAAGCAAAGATTTTTATAACTAAACCAAGATAGACCACAGTCTTTCGTTCCCAATGAGAACAAATGAGTAATAGTGGGCAGAACAAGCAAGGAGGTGGGCAGACCAAGCACGAGCTAGCGAGATCCTATTTGCCTGTTCTAGCATCATCTACATATTTCCGTAAGGGAACGCCTACTCTGTGAAGCGAGTGCGTGTAATAACTCAATTCGCCTTTGCACTCCTTCTAAACGACGCAATTTTTTAAAACTGTAACAAAGGGTAAAGTCTACTCTACTTAGTCCACTCTGTTCAAAACAGATTCTAGTTTTGGAACAGAAAACTGTATTGAGATCAAATGTTTAATTGATGAGAAAATTTGCAGAATGTCGACCAAAATCCATCTCCTTTCACTGCTGGCCACTGGGCTTCCTCTCACTAGTGGAAACGCCGGGCAGATGCTTCAAATTTATACATCCAGTGAAATATCTGTTTCATTGTTCCATCTGTGGTGAAAGGTTTCACTCTTGCTAAAATATTGTCCAAAATTAGGGCAATGCATTTTCTAGAGGCTATCTTTGAACCTAAGCTTGTCGCCTGCCTTCCTGTCTTGTTAGGGCGGAGACATGCATTTCATCATTATATACAGACCTCTAATGTAAATGGGAAGGTGCACACAACACAAGAGGAGTGAATGAGACGAAATCAAAAATACAACATGAGAACAAGCGGACATAAATGCTAAAAAAAAAAACGGAGAATAACAAAACCTTGATTCTTGCGATACAGGCATTTGGAATATGGCACACAAACATATCGCCCAGCCCTAAACCCAGGGTTATTCAACTCTTACCCTACAAGGTCTGGAGCCTGCTGGTTTTCTGTTCTATCTGATAATTAATTGCACCCACCTGGTGTCCCAGGTTGAAATCAGTCCCGGATTAGAGGGGAACAATTAAAAAACGCAGTGAAACTGGCTTCGAGGCCCAGCGATGAGTTTGAGGAATATAGCTTATTCTCCATCTTCTTTTTAAATAGTGAACCAACATGTTTTCAGCACTTATTTCCCTGAGTGAACAAAACAAAATTTCTCATGCTCTCTCGTCTCTCTGCAGCAGATGCATAGTGAACAATATGTTGGAACATCAAATCAATAAAACACCTTTATCGAAACGCAATACATATAGGATCGTGAGAATCGCAATACATATCGTATCAGCACCTTAGTATCTTTATAATATCGTATCTTGAGGTCCCTGGCAATTCCAATTCCCTAATACTGACCAAAATGTTTATAGGAAATATGAACAAAATAGGAGAGGTGTTCTTAGGTGTGTGTCTTCTCACCTGTATGAGTTCTTCCTCTGGTACGGCTACAGTGAAGTTGAGATGGCATAGACAGCAGGGGATCATGGAACGTAACTTAAAGTATAGACTCTACACAGACAAATAAAAAGCAGACATTTCAATTTAATACAGAAGTTAAAGATTACGTAGATTAAGTAAGAGGAACACCAATGCATGGGCTTGACCAGCGTATCCCCATTGTGCGTGTGTGGTCTTACCTTGAGTAAATTCTCACAGAGGTCAGTGAAGATCTTGTTGAGGCCCTGGTTGGTCAGATTGGCATTATTGAGTCTGTACACCCTGACGGATGTAAACATCTAGGAGGGGGGGGATTGGCAAAGAACGAAATATAAACATATTATAATCTCTCAATAACCTGTAGAACAGTAGTAGTAATTGCCAAGTAGTAGTAGTACACTCGTACAGCATTAGTAGTAATACAGTAGTAGTAGTGCAGTAGTAGAAGTTGTGTAGTAGTAGAACAGTAGTAGTTGTACAGTAGTAGTAGTAGTAGTAGTAGTAGTAGTAGTAGTAGAAGAATAGTAGTAGTAGAAGTAGTACAGTAGTAGTAGTACATTAGTAGTAAAAGTTGTACAGTAGTAGAACAGTAGTAGTAGTAGTATTAGTAGAAGTAGTAGAAGTTGTAGTAGTACAGTAGTAGTAGTAAAAGTTGTACAGTAGTAGTAGAAGTAGTACAATAGTAGAAGGAGTAGTACTAGAACAGTAGTATAAGTAGTAGAATAATAGTAGAAGTAGAAGTAGTAGTAGAAGAACAGTAGTAGTAGAACAGTAGTAGTACAACAGTATTAGTACAACATTAGTAGTAGTAGTAGCAGTACAGTAGTACAAGTATTAGTATAAGTAGTACAGTAGTAGTAGTAGTAGTACAGTAGTAGTAGTAGTAGAACAGTAGTAGTAGTACAGTAGTACAGTAGCAGAAGTATTAGTATACGTAGCACAGTAGTAGAAGTAGAACAGTAGTAGAAGTAGTACAATAGTAGAAGGAGTAGTACTAGTAGTAGAACAGTAGTAGTAGTAGTAGTAGAATAATAGTAGTAGTAGTAGAACTAGTATAGTAGTAGAACTAGTATAACAGTAGTAGTATAACTAGTACAGTAGTAGTAGAACAGTAGTTGTAGTAGTACAGTAGTAGTAGAAGTAGTACTAGAGTAGTAGAACAGTACTACTAGTAGTAGAAGTAGTACAATAGTAGTAGTAGTAGAACAGTAGTAGTAGAAGTAATACAGTAGTAGCATAACAGTAGTAGTAGTAGTAGAACAGTAGTAGTACAACAGTAGTAGTAGTACAGAAGTACAGTGGTAGAAGTATTAGTATAAGTAGCACAGTAGTAGAAGTAGAACAGTAGTAGAAGTAGTACAATAGTAGAAGGAGTAGTACTAGTAGTAGAACAGTAGTAGAAGTAGTACAGTAGTAGTAGTAGAACTAGTATAACAGTAGTAGTATAACTATTACAGTAGTAGTAGAACAGTAGTAGTAGTTGTAGAAGTAGTACAGTAGTAGTAGAAGTAGTACTAGAGTAGTAGAACAGTACTAGTAGTTGTAGAAGTAGTACAGTAGTAGAAGTAGTACTAGAGTAGTAGAACAGTACTAGTAGTAGTAGAAGTAGTACAGTAGTAGTAGTAGAACAGTAGTAGTAGAAGTAATACAGTAGTAGCATAACAGTAGTAGTAGTAGTAGTAGTAGTAGTAGAAGTAGTACTAGAGTAGTAGAACAGTACTACTAGTAGAAGTAGTACAGTAGTAGTAGTAGAACAGTAGTAGCAGTAGTAGTAGTAATAGAACAGTAGTAGTAGTAGAACAGTAGTAGCAGTAGTAGTAGTAGTAGTAGTAGTAGTAGTAGTAGAAGAAAAGGTTGTAGTAGAAGTAGTACAGTAGTCGTAGAACAGTAGTAGCAGTAGTAGTAGTAATAGAACAGTAGTAATAGAACAGTAGTAGTAGTAGAACAGTAGTAGCAGTAGTAGTAGTAGTAGTAGTAGTAGTAGTAGTAGAAGAAAAAGTCGTAGTAGAAGTAGTACAGTAGTCGTAGTAGTAATAGAACAGTAGTAGAACAGTAGTAGTAGAAGAAAAAGTTGTAGTAGAAGTAGTACAGTAGTCGTAGTAGAACAGTAGTAGCAGTAGTAGTAGAACAGTAGTAGAACAGTAGTAGTAGAAGTAGTAGCAGTAGTAGTAGTAGTAATAGAACAGTAGTAGCAGTAATAGAACAGTAGTAGAACAGTAGTAGTAATAGAACAGTAGTAGAACAGTAGTAGTAGTAGAACAGTAGTAGTAGTAGTAGAACAGCAGTAATAGTATTAGTAGAAGTAGTACAGTAGAAGTAGAACAGTAGTAGTAGTAGAAGTAGTACAGTAGTAGAAGTAGTACTAGTAGTAGTAGAACAGTAGTAGTACAGTAGTAGTAGAATAATAGTAGTAGTATAACTAGTATAGTAGTAGTAGTAGAAGAGTAGTAGTAGTACAGTAGAAGTAGAACAGTAGTAGTAGAACTAGTACAGTGGTAGTAGTATTAGTAGTAGTATTAGTAGTAGTAGTAGTAGTAGTAGTGGTAGAACAGTAGTAGTAGTACAACAGTAGCAGAACAGTAGTAGAAGTACAACAGTAGTAGTAGTAGTAGTAGTAGTACAGTAGTACAGTAGTAGTAGTAGAACAGTAGTAGTTTTAGTAGAACAGTAGTAATAGTAGAAGAAAAAGTCGTAGTAGAAGTAGTAGCAGTAGTAGTAGTAATAGAACAGTAGTAGCAGTAGTAGTAGTAGTAATAGAACAGTAGTAGAACAGTAGTAGTAGTAGAACAGTAGTAGTAGTAGTAGTAGAACAGCCATAATAGTAATGGTAGAAGTAGTAAAGTAGTAGAAGTAGAACAGTAGTAGAAGTAGTACAATAGTAGTAGTACTAGTAGTAGAACAGTAGTAGTAGTAGTACAGTAGTAGTAGAATAATAGTAGTAGTATAACTAGTATAGTAGTAGTAGAAGAGTAGTAGTAGTACAGTAGAAGTAGAACAGTAGTAGTAGAACTAGTACAGTGGTAGTAGTATTAGTATTAGTAGTAGTAGTAGTAGAACAGTAGTAGTAGTACAACAGTAGCAGAACAGTAGTAATACAGTAGTAGAAGTACAACAGTAGTAGTAGTAGTACAGTAGTAGTAGAAGTAGAATAATAGTAGTAGTAGAACTAGTAGCAGTAGAATAGTAGCAGTAGAATAGTAGTAGAAGTAATATAGTAGTAGTAGAACAGTACTAGTACAGTAGTAGTAGAACAGTACTAGTACAGTAGTAGTAGAACAGTACTAGTACAGTAGTAGTAGAACAGTACTAGTAGTAGAAGTAGTACAGTATTAGAAGTAGAACAGTAGTAGAGGTAGTAGAACAGTAGTAATAGTAGAAGTAGTACAGTCATAGTAGTAGAACAGTAGTAGTAGTAGGAGTAGAGCAGTAGTAGTATTAGAAGTTGTACAGTAGTAGAAGTTGTACAGTAGTAGTAGTATTAGTAGAAGTAGTACAGTAGTAGAAGTAGAACAGTAGTAGTAGTAGTAGTAGTAGTAGTAGTACAATAGTAGAACAGTTGTAGTAGTAGTAGTACAAGTTGCACAGTAGTAGAAGTAGAACAGTAGAAGTAGTACAGTAGTAGTAGTTAGAACAGTAGTAGTAGAACAGTAGCAGAACAGTAGTAGTACAGTAGTAGAAGTACAACAGTTGTAGTAGTAGTTAGTAGTATAGCAGTAGTAGTAGTACCGTAGTAGTAGTATTAGTAGTACAGTAGTAGTAGAACAGTAGTAGTACAGTAGTAGTAGTAGTACAGTAGTAGTAGAAGTAAAAGTTGCACAGTAGTAGAAGTAGTACAGTAGTAGTAGTTAGAACAGTAGTAGTACAGTAGTAGTATTAGTAGTAGAACAGTAGCAGAACAGAAGTAGTACAGTAGTAGAAGTAGAACAGTAGTAGTAGTAGTAGTACAGTAGTAGTAGTAGAACAGTAGTAGTATTAGAAGTAGCACAGTAGTAAAAGTAGAACAGTAGTAGTAGTAGTACAGTAGTATAATAGTAGTAGTAGTAGTAGTAGTAGTAGCAGCAGAACAGTACTAGTAGAAGTAGTACAGCAGTAGTAGTATAAGTAGTACAGCAGTAGTAGTATAAGTAGTACAGCAGTAGTAGTAGAAGTAGTAGTACAGCAGTAGTAGTAGAGCAGTAATGGAAGTAGCACAGTAGTAGAATAGTAGTATAAGTAGTACAGTAGAAGTAGTATTATAATAGTAGTAGTAGCAGTATAACTAGTACAGTAGTAGTAGAACAGTAATAGCAGTAGTAGTACAGTAGTAACAGTAGTAGAACAATAGTAGTAGAATAAGTAGTACAGTAGTAGTAGAACAGTAGCAGTATAAGTAGTACAGTAGTAGTAGAACAGTAGTAGTAGCAAAAGTAGTACAGCAGTAGTAGAAGTAGTACAGTATTAGAAGTAGAACAGCAGTAGTACAGTAGTAGGAGTACAGTAGTTGAAGTAGAACAGTAGTAGTACAGTAGTAGTAGTAGTAGTAGTAGTAGTAGAACAGTAATACAGTAGTAGAACAGTAGTACAGCAGTAGTAGTAGCACAGCAGTAGTATTAGAAGTAGCACAGTAGTAAAAGTAGAACAGTAGAAGTAGTACAGCAGTAGTAGTAGAAGTAGTAGTACAGCAGTAGTAGTAGAAGTAGTAGTACAGCAGTAGTAGTAGAAGTAGTAGTACAGTAGTAGTAGTAGAACAGTACTAGTAGAAGTAGTACAGCAGTACTAGTAGAAGTAGTAGAGCAGTAGTAGTAGAGCAGTAGTAGTACAGCAGTTGTAGAAGTAGCACAGTAGTAAAAGTAGAACAGTAGTAGTAGTACAGTAGTAGTACAGTAGTAGTGGTACAGTAGTAGAACAGTAGTAGTACAGTAGTAGTGGTACAGTAGTAGTAGAACAGTAGTAGTAGTAGTACAGTAGTACATTAGTAGCAGTAGTAGTAGTAGTACAGTGGTAGTAGAACAGTAGTAGTAGTAGAACAGTAGTAGTAGTACAGTAGTAGAACAGTAGTAGTAGCACAGTAGATGTAGTAGAAGTAGTACAGTAGTTGTAGTAGTACAAGTAAAACAAATATATTTCAAATTTAACCTTTATTTAACTAGGCAAGTAATTCAAGAACACGTTCTTATTTATAATGACGGCCTACCCGGGCCAAACCAGGACAATGCTGGGCCAATTGTGAGGAGCAGTAGTAGTAGAAGTACAGTAGTAGTGGTAGTAGTAGCAGTGTTTCAGTGTGTGAGTCTGACCTGTAGCCCTGAAGTCCAGTTGTAAATCCCAGGCATGACCTCCGTGTTACAGCTGTAAAACCCTGGAGAGAGAGACAGGTAGATGGACAGACATCGTAAAAGAGCATAGCTGAATAGAATAGAACATTTCTTGTAGAACAGTGTGTGTGTGTGTGTGTGTGTGTGTGTGTGTACCTGCAGGCATGGGGGCATCAGTGAGAAGGGATTGGATGTCCTCTACTGCATCAGTGTCATCAATCTAAAGACATGAAAAGAAAAGCATGAACACACAGATTTGATGTGATTTATTAGGATCTCCATTAGCCGACACTAATGGTCCAGCTAGTCTTACTGGGGTCCAACACATAAACAAAAATACATTTTGACAAAAGACTACAATTTCCATACATTTAAAAACATGAACATGTAGTGTGTGTGTGCATCTATCAGTTACACATACATGTCAGTACATACACACAACAAGTAGGTCACATGGGGGAGATGTGTTGTGCCGTGAGGTGTTGCTTTATTTGTGTTTTCAGATCCTTTACAGATCATATGCCCACACACTACAATTACACATCCAACATAACACACACCCCTACGGTACACACACCCTACAGTACAGTGCACACAGCCAACCATACCTCCAGTACGAAGGCGTCCTTCTTGCCGTGGGACAGGTCTAGTTCTGACAGCTCATCTGAACTCTCAGAGGTAGACCTGAACAGTCTGGACCGCTGTCTGTCAGGGATAGGAGACCCCACCACCTCCTCTATACACTCCTACAACAACAACAACAACAACTCAACAATATGTGTGTTTGTGTGTGTGTCTGTCCATCCCTGTCCGGGTTGTGAGACGCTGAGTTAGTCACCATAGAAACACCATCAGTTCCAACCTCATACTAAGTAGAATGATTAGGTCATTCCTAATCACACCCAATTCTACCCACACCCAATATTGTGCAATCATCAGAGTACGTTTCTATATTAGTGATAATCACACACACACACATTTTAATGTGTGTGAGAGTGTACTCACATAGAGCTGTGATTCTAGACTGTACTTAGACAAAGCTGTGATTCTCGACTATCATAAAGCTGTGAATCTAGACTAACCTAGAGCTGTGAATCTAGACTGTACTTAGAAAGAGCTGTGATTCCAGACTATCATAAAGCTGTGAATCTAGACTGTACTTAGTCTGGAATCACAGCTTTATCTATCATTAAGGTGTGATTCCCAGACTATCATAAAGCTGTGATTCCAGACTATCATAAAGCTGTGAATCTAGACTGTACTTAGTCTGGAATCACAGCTTTATCTATCATTAAGGTGTGATTCCCAGACTATCATAAAGCTGTGATTCCAGACTATCATAAAGCTGTGAATCTAGACTGTACTTAGACAAAGCTGTGATTCCAGACTATCCTAGAGCTGTGATTTTAGAGTGTACACATTTACTGTCAAGCTGTGATACTCATACAGCTGTAATTTTAGGACACCTCATATATTGTGATTCTAGAGTGGGTGTACTGAGATAGAGCTGTGATTTTAGAGGGTGGGGTACTCATATAAAGATGTGATTAATAGAGAGGCTAATGTGCCATGCATCACTCTAATTGGGCATGCTAGTACTGTATTCAGGTCAGTGAACGCCTCAGGGTCCAACGTAAATAACTTCTTAATAACCAGAGAAAGACACAGAGAGGAATTAACTATGATGTTCCACACAGACGTGTGTGTGTGTGTGTGTTTGTCTCTCTCTCACCGGGGGGTGTATGTTGTAGAGCTCCTTATTCATGGCGATGGTGTCGTTGATGCGCTTCTGCATGGTTGAAATGTGTTGGTCATAGCTCAGGTCACTGGGGGTCTTACCAGCTATCTGGATACCACCTGGAGCTGGAAGAGCTGACAGGTATACACCCGTTGCAGACTGGACACACACACACACACACACACACACACACACACACACACACGTCAGATACACACCTTGTAACAGACATGAGGAGGGGGTCACACAGACGCACACACTCAAACACAGGACTTACAGCTAGTCCTAGGAGCATGTTTTCTCCCACACTGATCTGAATGCGGAGCCCAAACAGAGCGTTCATGCAGCGCAGCTTCAGTTTGTTCATCAACTGGGTGTGTAGCTCATACTCCATGAAGGGGAGGAGGTTAGAGATGGCTGTGGCATTCACCTCCCCTTGGGCCTTCTTCTTGGTACGACACAACCTGCAATATAACACAACATTACACACACACCTCCCTGGGCCACCTTCTTGGTACGACACAACCTGCAATATAACACAACATTGCACACAAGCCTCCCTGGGCCACCTTCTTGGTACGACACAACCTGCAATATAACACAACATTACACACAAGCCTCCCTGGGCCACCTTCTTGGTACGACACAACCTGCAATATAACACAACATTAGACTTCTTCATAGGAAACAGTTTAGAGGAACAACACAAAGACAGGATATATGTTTGTAGTGGTAGTGTATGCGTTACCTGGCCTGTATGAGGCAGCCCTTCCCAGTAACAGCAGCCTCAGCAGGTAGGTCTATGGTAGTAAAGAGCACATCAGGGACCTTCTGTCTCCTACAGTGGTAGCAGTATGTGAGCTGAGCTGGGAACGGCATGTTGAACTCATCATATGGGATGTGACAAAATCCACAGCTAGGGGGTGACGCATCATCAAACCTGGAATACACACACACTGCTCAGAAAGTATGCTAAAAAGCTATGAAATTCATTCATTCATTAACATTTTACATTAAGTCATTTAGCAGATGCTCTTATCCAGAGTGACCGGAGCAATTAGGGTTAAGTGCCTTGCTCAAGGACACATCAGCAGTATATCCACTTAGTCAGCTCGGTGAACCGGCGACCTTTCGGTTACTGGCCCAACGCTCTTAACCGCTAGGCTACCAGCTGCCTCATTACACCACTGTCCATTTAGAAGTAACCCATGACTAGGTTAATTAGTCTAAAACCCTCCCAGCCACTCAAGTTCTTTCACCCCTACACTAACACCCATCCAACACAGTGTGTGTGTGTTCCTACCCCAGCCAAGATGAGCTAACTTCCCCCTCTGCCCTCTCCGACCCAACCATGCCGAGGGGTGGTTGCCTTGACAACCTTTGGTCGCTGCCGCCGGCGTCCAAACAGCCCTCACGCATGAACCTGGGATTCAACATGGCCGCCGTGCCCGACGCAGACAGGATACACACCTCCTCACTGTGGGCGGAGGGGAGAGGGGAGTAGAGGGTGATATGGGGATGTTAAAATTAGTATAAAATTAAATCCCTTTCTTTGCCCATCAAACAGACCTTGAAATAGAGGTTGGTCTAAGTATGGTGTGTGTAATGTACCAGATGGTGGTACTCTCGCTGTATCCCACCACAGCGTGGCAACCCAGGGCTTTGGCATGAGACTTGATCTCCTGACGAATCTCCTCCCACCACGCGTCCCTCGTCTCTGGCTCGTCTGCAACACACACACACACACCGTCATACACAGATACACACAGTCACACATTCATAGCGATACACGCACAGACACACTGGCTGGCTACCTGACTGACTGTTTGTCTACCAGAATCTAGCAACTATCAGAAATTAGCTGACCATCAGAAACTAGCAGCTATTAGAAACTGGCAACTTTCAGAAATGTACTGACTATCACAAACAAACTTTTGGAAGAAACTATCAGAAATCAGTGACGGAAACTAGATACTATCAGAAACTAGCTACTATCGGAAACAACTGACTATTAGAAACTAGCAACTATCAGCAAATAGATCTGTCTGACCAACAGAGAATCAACTGACACATTTAGCTGATTTGGCTAAAAGGTGCATCATAGCAAGCAGATACCACTTAGCCAACTGTCAGTTTGTAACACAGTGAACATGATGTTGATGACAAATATGAAGACAATGAAGGTGTTTAGTTAGTGTCTGGGCTGTTCTCATCTCCTATAGCATTATCTCCAGGCCAGCCAATCACAGGAAGACAGGGATCTAGTGGGTGGAGTAATGGGGTGGCGTCCCAAGTCCCCTGCATCTCCTTACCTTCATGCCCATTACAGGAGGGGTTCAGTAGGGCACACCAAAGCTAAACATTTTGAAAATGGAAAACGAATAAGAGTATTCTTATTGGACAAGTTCAGGAAGTGCCTTCCTGTTTCAAAACGTTATCTCCAGGTTCTGTGCCCCCTGAACACAATAAGGCCAGGAAAGGAGGAGGAGAGGAGACCATCTCAGAGCATTCATCATATTTAAATGAGGGACATTTGGTGGAGGCTGAACCATGGGTCCTTAATAATGACCATTGGTCCACGCCATACCTCCTTGGACAGGCCACATGCACACAACAGAGAGAGAGAGAGAGAGACACAGAGAGAGAGAGAGAGAGACATCGAGACAGAGAGAGAGACACACAGAGAGAGAGAGACAGGGAAGCTCACATCACGTGCACGCGCAAGGGCGAGCTCATGAACATGTGCACGCTCATGGGCAGAGGGCCATATTCATTCATCACAGAGTCTAAACCACCTCATCCCTGTCTTTATCTCACTACACTACTCTCCGTTGCACTCCCTCCCTTCATTCATGTACCCCCCTCCATTCTCTTGCCTTTTCCCCCCTCCCTGTATGAATACGGCCCAGTGGAAGCCAGGGATGATATGCACATGCCCAGACTATCTTTGTGTGAACCTGGACAGGTTTGTCCACAATGCAGATGCTTTGCTGGGTTAGGGGAGCATTAGGGATGCATTGCGTTACAGACTGCTGTAGCAGGAGAAGCCTGGTAGGGTGGGCTAGCCAAGCGGGGGGGGGGGGGGGGTTAGCACATGCTCAGCACACACACACAAAGACAAGAGAGAGATGGCAGCTCAGTGAAAGATTGGCTAGTGACTACTGCACCAAAACACTGACAGAGATTTAGCCTGGAGGATTAACAAGATGTTTGCACACCCATAGTTGTGTGTGTGTGTGTGTGAGCTGCCATGTCTCCAGTGTGTGAAACCAGTAGAAGGAGGGAGGTACCTGCAGCAACACTATTCCAGTCTAGCAGTTTGTAAGAGCGTGTGTTACCCAATGCTGGGCCAGAACAACACACACCATTAGTACAGAAAGAGAGAGAAAAAGAGAAGATACAAACTACAACACAAGACAACAGCACCACAGTCATTGCAAAGACAGACCACTGAGTCAATACCAGAGCCTAGCAGAGAGAGAGAGAGAAAAGCAGATACTGTGAGAAGAAAAATGATCCAAGAGAGATGCTGTGGAATTAGAGGAGGGAGAGAACTATAGCCTAAAGAGGTGAGAACGAGAAGAGGCATGCACTAGCAGATCCACTGCTTTCATAAAGTATTCAGACTTTATTTATTTATTTTGTTGTGTTATAGCCTGAATTTAAAATGGCTTAAATTTAGATTTTTTTTGTCACTGGCCAACACATAAAAAATCCTTGAAGAGAAACATGGTTTAGTCTGCTTTCTAACAGACACTGGGATACATATTCACCTTTCAGCAGGACAATAAACTCAAACACAAGGCTGCATCTACACTGGAGTTGCTTACCAAGAAGACAGTGAATGTTCCTTAGTGGGCGAGTTACAGTTCTGACTTAAATCTACTTGAACATCTATGGCCAATGATCAACAACCAATTTAACAGAGCTTGAAGAATTATGAAAATAATAATAGGCAAATGTTGCACAAACCAGGTGTGGAAAGCTCTTAGAGACTTACCCAGAAACACTCTGAGCCAATCAGTTGTGTTCTGACAAGGTAGGGTTGGTATACAGAAGATAGCCCTATTTGGTAAAAGACCAAGTCCATATTATGGCAAGCACAGCTCAAATAAGCAAAGAGAAACAACAGTCCATCATTACTTTAAGACATAAAGGTCAGTCAATATGGAACATTTCAAGAACTTTGAAAGTTTATTCAAGTGCAGTCTCAAAAACCATCAAGAGCTATGATGAAGCTGGCTCTCATGAGGACCGCCACTGGGAAGGAATACCCAGAGTTACCTCTGCTGCAGAGGATAAGTTCATTAGAGCTACCAGCCCCAGAAATTTCAGCCCAAATAAATGTTTCACAGAGTTCAAGTTACAGACAAATCTCAACATCAACTGTTCAGATGAGATTTGCTGCAAAGAAACCACTACAAAAGGACACCAATAATAAGAAGAAACTTGCTTGGGCCAAGAAACATGTGTATTTCCCACCCAAAAGCATGGAGGAGGTGGTGTGATGGTGTGGGAGTGCTTTGCTGGTGACTGTCTGTGATTTATTTAGAATTCAAGGCACACTTAACCAGCATGGCTACCACATCATTCTGCAGCGATACGCCATCCCATCTGGTTTGTATTAGTTGGACTATCATTTGTTTTTCAACAGGACAATGACCCAACACACCAAGACTATTTGACCAAGAAAGAGAGTGATGGAGTGCTGCATCTGATGACCTGGCCTCCACAATCCCCTGACCTCAACCAAATTGAGATGGCTTGTGATGAGTCAGACCGCAGAGTAAAGGAAAAGCAAACAAGTGCTCAGAATATGTGGGAATTCCTTCAAGACTGTTGGAAAAGCATTCCTAATGAAGCTGGTTGAGATAATGCCAAGAGTGTGCAAAGCTGCCATCAAGGCAAAGGGTGGCTACTTTAAAGATTCTCAAATATAAAATAGATGTTGATTTGTTTAACACTTTTTTGGTTACTACATGATTCCATATGTGTTTTCTCACAGTTTTGATGTCTTCACTATTATTCTACAATGTATAAAATAGTAAAAATAAAGAAAAACTCTTGAATAAGAATGTGTTCTAAAACTTCTGACCGGTAGTTTATGTAAATATGATATTTCCATATTTCCTTTTCACGTGACCATGTTGTTTTCACTTTGTCATCATTAGGTATGTGTGTAGATGCCTGAGAAAAAAATATTGAATCCATTTTGAATTCAGGCTGTAACACAACAAAATGTGTAATAAATCAAGGAGTACGAATAATTTCTGAAGGCACTGAATCTCTAGTCTAAAAATTAGGCTAGGCCTAATGTTTTTCTACAGTACTGAGAGTTAAGGTGAAAATACTAGGGCTGTCAGAGTTTAATCAGTTAATTAAAGTTCACTTTTTGTGATTTTTGTGCACTCTTTTTTATCGTCTGAGTGTTCAAAATACACTGAAAACATCCCAAATACATAAAATTACACGATTACAGTCATAGATTATGTTTCATGTCTGAAATTGATTAAAATAAGAATGTTCAACTTCTTTCACCCCAAAAAATGTTTGGGGATCTTTTTCTACAACTGTTAATGTCAGGTATACGCACCATCTAGCCTGCTGAATGGTCCTGGACCCTCTCAAGACCTCCACAGCTCTACATCCCAGATTAACCTTTCTCCTAACCATGTAATATCGAACACTACACCACAACTGACAGACAGAAAGCAGCTGCTCTCTGTGTAATGGGTGATACTGCGATGACACACTGACAATATTTTACTGGGTGTAAAGTCTCCGTTCAAATCAGAGGAGTCTGACAGACACCTTCTCTTCCACTGCACTTCACCTCTTGTTCCAAAGCCACATCTACCGCTCCCACAATACTCAATAGTGTTTTCATGATGCCAGAATTTTTACTTTGATACCAATACCAGGTTTAGTATCACAATGTTTGATACCATCATATTACTCAATACCACTGCAAAAAAAGAAGTCATATTAGCCAAAGTCACAAAATTAACAACTCAGCGACTGCTCTGGGTAACGTTTGAGTTCAATATCATTACATTGAAAACATTTTGCATCAACATTTTTCAGAGACAGCCATGTATGAATAAATAAAATGAATAAATACAAATAAATAAATAAAAATGGACTTTTTACTAACCTAACTACATAATTTATTTTAAACTGGGTAAATCAAGACAGCTACGTCTTGAGTGGTAGCGGTAGGCCTATCCACAATACAGGTGAATGCATATTCAATAGGAGTGTGTGCATGCATTGCGTTATTGAGCTTGGCTGAACGCGATATACACTGCTCAAAAAAATAAAGGGAACACTTAAACAACGCAATGTAACTCCAAGTCAATCACACTTCTGTGAAATCAAACTGTCCACTTAGGAAGCAACACTGATTGACAATACATTTCACATGCTGTTGTGCAAATGGAATAGACAACAGGTGGAAATTATAGGCAATTAGCAAGACACCCCCAATAAAGGAGTGGCTCTGCAGGTGGTAACCACAGACTACTTCTCAGTTCCTACGCTTCCTGGCTGATGTTTTGGTCACTTTTGAATGCTGGCGGTACTTTCACTCTAGTGGTAGCATGAGACGGAGTCTACAACCCACACAAGTGGCTCAGGTAGTGCAGCTCATCCAGGATGGCACATCAATGCGACCTGTGGCAAGGAGGTTTTCTGTGTCTGTCAGCGTAGTGTCCAGAGCATGGAGGCGCTACCAGGAGACAGGCCAGTACATCAGGAGATGTGGAGGAGGCCATAGGAGGGCAACAACCCAGCAGCAGGACCGCTACCTCCGCCTTTGTGCAAGGAGGAGCAGGAGGAGCACTGCCAGAGCCCTGCAAAATGACCTCCAGCAGGCCACAAATGTGCATGTGTCTGCTCAAACGGTCAGAAACAGACTCCATGAGGGTGGTATGAGGGCCCGACGTCCACAGGTGGGGGTTGTGCTTACAGTCCAACACCGTGCAGGACGTTTGGCATTTGCCAGAGAACACCAAGATTGGCAAATTCGCCACTGGCGCCCTGTGCTCTTCACAGATGAAAGCAGGTTCACACTGAGCACACGTGACAGACGTGACAGATTCTGGAGACGCCGTGGAGAACGTTCTGCTGCGTGCAACATCCTCCAGCATGACCGGTTTGGCGGTGGGTCAGTCATGGTGTGGGGTGGCATTTCTTTGGGGGGCCATGTGCTCGTCAGAGGTAGCCTGACTGCCATTAGGTACCGAGATGAGATCCTCAGACCCCTTGTGAGATCCATATGCTGGTGCGGTTGGCCCTGGGTTCCTCCTAATGCAAGACAATGCTAGACCTCATGTGGCTGGAGTGTGTCAGGCATTGATGCTATGGATTGGCCCGCACGTTCCCCAAACTTGAATCCAATTGAGCACATCTGGGACATCATGTCTCGCTCCATCCACCAACGCCACGTTGCACCACAGACTGTCCAGGAGTTGGCGGATGCTTTAGTCCAGGTCTGGGAGGAGATCCCTCAGGAGACCATCCGTCACCTCATCAGGAGCATGCCCAGGTGTTGTAGGGAGGTCATACAGGCACGTGGAGGCCACACACACTACTGAGCCTCATTTTGACTTGTTTTAAGGACATTACATCAAAGTTGGATCAGCCTGTAGTGTGGTTATCCACTTTAATTTTGAGTGCGACTCCAAATCCAGACCTCCATGGGTTGATAAATTTGATTTCCATTGATCATTTTTGTGTGATTTTGTTGTCAGCACATTCAACTATGTAAAGAAAAAAGTATTTAATAAGAATATTTCATTCATTCAGATCTAGGATGTTATTTTAGTGTTCCCTTTATTTTTTTGAGCAGTGTACAACATCCGTGATTAGCATTTAGCCACGCTAGCAAGGTGTTGGAAAATGGTTTTTCATAAGTATGCATATTTTCCCTGCCTTCTCATCATTAAATCAAGTTAAGGAGGATTTCGAAGCCTATGCAGCCTTAATGGAAAATGTTTAAGGTTTGAAATGAGAGATTAGAGAGTTTAATAGTCACATGTACAGGGTTGCAGATGTAATTACAGGGTTTGGTATAAATCTTGAGCTCCAACAATGAACAAAATTAAATAAACCCAAAATAATAATATATACATATTAACAACTGTGGCAATGATAAATGTCCATTGGGGTGGGGGCAGGGTAAATGTCCATAGGGGGAGCAGTGGGCTGACTAGTGGTGCATATTCAGCATGATGAATGTCCATTGGGGTGGGGGCAGGGTAAAAATGTCAGTTGAGGTGGGGGCGAGAAACAAACCGGTCCACCAGGGATATGAATGTTTACATACAATGCGTTTGGATGGTAAGATGAAACGACTCAATATCGCCATCTGCCGGACTTTAGGCTACCTACAAAGCTGGAAGCTACCAGTATCTTCTTCCATTTTAAAGTGTTCTGGCCTGTATGGACATTGTTTTGTGAACAGTAGTTAACAGTTTCAACATTTCTACATGCCGTGTCGCATTAAGTGTGTTAACTTGTGTAGCATGAATGGGGAGCTAACATAATGTAGCCGGTGCGAACTAAAATAAAGAGTCGGCTGAGCTGATAGACAGGCTTGATCCGTGAGACACAATTAACAGAAGAACCAAAAATAATTCTAGTATCAAACAGTTTTTCATGATCTAGTATCGAAAAAGTACAGAGGTTTCGGCATACTGTGCAACACTAGTACTCAGACAAACGAAGGCCCTAAAAAGCTCATCATCGGGCACCCGATGATGCATTGGGCTGATTGCACAACCCTCTGGAGAGCCCTGCAGTTGTGGACGGTGCAATTGCCGTACTCTTCAACTATACCATGGAGGAAGTCCCACAGTCTGTGTGAAGGGACCACTTCAGGTAGTCAGTGATGTGCACGCTTTTGACCCTCTCCACTGTAGCCCCGTCGATGTGGTGGGGGTGCGCACTCTGCTGTCACCTGTAGTCCATGATCTGCTCCTTTGTTTTGTTGACGTTGAAGGAGAAGTTATTTTTCAGTGTGTGTGTTTGTGATTAGGGCTGTTGTGGTTACTGTATTACCGCTACACCGACGGTCATGAGTCAGGAAGGCAGTCAAATTCCATGTGACCGTTTAGTCACGGTAATAAGGCTTCTCCTATCTCTGATGCTGCTTATGGTCATTAGTAGCCTACCAAACTTTCTAACTGCCTGGTACTCAGCATTATTGTCCCTCTAATCACTCTGACATCAATGTAAATGTAATAAAACACTTCATGAGAGCCCATGAACTCATGTTGAGCAACCTTTCAATAGGCTATGCAATTGCGCAAGAAAACAGAGTGATTGCCTCTAGTAAAAAGAGGAGGATCAGCTTTCTATAGGCTAGGCTACAATATTTATTTCTCAACTTTCTTAATATTAAGCACATTACTTATATTTACAACAGGACTATAGACTACCTGGCTGGTATGAAAATAAAACACAGCAAAAAGTGTCCTCCATTCATTATTTAAGTGCATAGATGAAATGTATAGCCCAACATTTAAATTAATAACAAAATTAGGCATATAGGAATACCTACTTCTTTGTTAACCGCTAAACCCAGCCGCATTTGCGCACTCCCTCAGATCGCTTGGAGAAAATATCCTTTCCATTTTATTCAGCTTTGTTCAATTGTTTTCTTCATACCATAAAATAATGTGACGGAATTCGAAGCAAATCTTGTCTGCTAAATTAACTAGTGTAGCCCACCTAACATAAGGACAACTCAGAGTATGCTATTCTGTTCTTCTGAAATAGACTACATTTTTTTCATATCATGCTTCTTTAGACCTGTCTAAAATAAATAATGGATTTATTGTGAAGGTGTAGGATATATGACATGGATTTATTAGACTTTTTAAAATGTAAATGTACCAAAGGTCAGCATCAGTGGCTTGTAGGCTGTGTGTGGAAGCCAGGAAATGCAAAAATGTGTTTGTTATTTAACAGTAAATTGTTGATGACATTTTGTGCCCTATTTGTGATGCTTAGCAAAACTAGTCTGAACATGTGAAATCCGCTCTTTTCTGGATGGAATAAAGTGCGAGTGAGAAATATTAATCTGCCCGGCCTTGAGGTTATCATGGGTCCACCCCTACCTGAACGGGTACGGGCCCAAAATGTTAACTTTTCCCTCAGGTCTTGTTTGATTGTCATCGGGTCTATGTAACTATAGCTGATAGACCCGAGTGAACCCGAATGGTAAGCTCAACATTTTCATACCATCCTTCTCTCATCCCGGGATTTACAGTATTACCGGCATAGCTAGTAGCTACCGAATGTACTTTTTGGTGAGTATGGACATTTACATGTGAAAGTGAACAAGAGAAATTGTCCAAATAAACAAAGTTGGGATGCATGCTTTTCTGAAGGAAGAGCGGCATGTGTCCATGGAGTAGATGTGAAAAGAACCGAGGAGGAAAAAAAAGCTAGTAGGAAGCACAGATAGATAACTCACCCAGAGCTCTTTGACTTCTGGCAGAAAGTCATAAGATATCTGATGGCAAACATTTAGTAGTGAATTGCATATAAGTGTAACTTCATCACCTTAAGTGCACTGCACAACAGAGACCTGCAGACAGATATAGAATACTATGGACTAACCATTAAAGGGATGCTTCGGGATTTTGGCAATGAGGCCCTTTTTCTAATTCCCCAGAGTCAGCTGGAGTCATGGATACCATTTTAATGTCTCTGCATGCAGTTTGAAGGAAGCTGCTAACTTACACTAGTGAAATTGCTAATTAAAGTTAGCACAATTACTGGTAGTCTATGGGTATATTCTAGCATGCTAGTAGATACCCATATACTTCCATTCTTTTGCAAATGCTAGTTATCATTGACTCACAAAACTACCTCTAACTTCCTTCATACTAGACATGGAGACATAAAAATGGTATCCACAAGTTCATCTGACTCTGCGGAAGTAGATAAAGGGCCTCATTGCCAAGATTATCTGGTCTGATGAAACCAAGATTGAACTACTTGGCCTGAATGCCAAGAGTCACATCTGGAAGAAACCTGACACCAACCCTATGGTGAAGCATGGTGGTGGCAGCATCATGCTGTGGGGATGTTTTCAGGGACTGGGAGACTAGTCAGGATCAAGGCAAAGCTGAACGGAGCAAAGTACAGAGAGATCCTTGATGAAAACCTGCTCCAGAGCGCTCAGGACCTCAGACTGGGGCGAAGGTTCACCTTCCAATAGGACAATAACCCTAAGCACACAGCAAAGACAACACAGGAGTGGCTTTGGGACAAGTCTCTGAATGTCCTTGAGTGGCCCAGCCACGGACTTGAAACCGATCTAACATCTCTAGAGAGACCTGAAAATAGCTCTGCAGCGACGATCCCCATCCAACCTGATAGAGCTTGAGAAGATCTGCACAGAAGAATAGGAGAAGCGCCCCAAATACAGGTGTGCCAAGCTTGTTGCATCATACCCAAGAAGACACAAGGCTGTAATCGCTGCCCAAGGCGCTTCAACAAAGAACTGAGTAAAAGGTCTGAATACTTATGTAAATGTTTCAATTTTATTTTTTTAATAAATTTGCAAAAATGTCTAAAAAAACATTTTTTGCTTTGTCATTATGGGGTAGTCTGTGTAGATTGATGAGAAAACATTTTTTTCAATCAATTTTAGAATAAGACTAAAGTAACAAAATGTGGAAATAGTCAAGGGGTCTAAATAATTTCCAGAATGCACTGTATCTACAAAGAAATATGGGAGATTGGAAATGATGAAGACAATTACATTGATGGAAGCCACAATCTATCTGCAATATTAAAGCTTATCTACCCCTTAAAAAAAAACACACAAATGACTAGAGGGAGTCCGACTGCAATTGATTTGATTGTGCCGACTGGCTCAGACTTGCAGTGCTGTGTTAAAGAAAATTACAGCGAGTAACTGTGACTAGCACATAGTGTTGCTGAAGCTGCAACATAATTATAGCCATTTCTTTCATAAAAGTTCATGTTACTGAAATGTATAATTTGTTTAGAAAGAAAAAAAACATTCCCCTTATCCCTCAACCCTTGCTCTCTTTATGTGACACGTATGCTTCGCATGCACTTGACCAATAGGGCCTGACCTATAGAATATCATATTCACAAAAATATAACAAACTCTGAACACCATAACACATGACAGCAAAATGGATGCAGAGGACATGATAAACTCTAAACGGGGGAATGTTTACTGGTTGCACAGGAGGTAAAGGGGAAGTCAGATGTGTGGAATAAATTGGACTAATTACGGAAAATGGATGGAGCATATTAGGCCTGTGTGCCAAACAGGCGCTGTTAGATTACAATATAATTTCTGACCTTCTGGAACAATGTAAACAACACAAAATACATTATAAGCGTACCAGAGAATTGGATGTAACGTTTAGTTTTTTTGTAAAGCCTTTATTACAGCAAAGACTAAAAATAGTTACATTAATTCGTGAATGCAATTTCTGAAATGGAACGGTTTAGGTCTATTCATTGTTTATGTTAATTATTAAATGGTTGCGTTGTTATTTTAAAACTAAAACGCTTGATTGCATTTCACATCATGAATGACTCGTATGCTGTGTGATGACATTAACTAATGAATGATTGATTGATACAGTAGCCTATATAAGTATTGAAATACAGACCTAAATTAGTTAAGGGATTAAGACTAAACAGGATGTGCTCTTAGGCCTACAGCTCGATGGTGGTTATAAAAGGCTGCCATACTAAGCCTACTAATGATAACGACATTACTTATTATATTGATGATCATAATAATAACAGTAATAATAACAATAAGAAGGAGATCATGAGAAAATGAGGGTTATTATTATTATAAATACAATCTCTGACAATTTGGAACAGTGTAAACAATACTACATAAATTATAAATAATACCAGAGGCTGGTCTAACAAAAAAAGTGTAAAGTCTTTATTACAGCAGAGCAAAGATTAAAAACAGCAGATAATGTGAAATTGTTGCGCAAGTCTTGGTTCTCACTGAATCAGTAGGCTATCAACCAAACACTAAAACAGGCAACAGAAGCAGGATCTGTCTTATTTCTGTAGATATATATGGATATGGAATCCAGGCACATTTAACAGTTAGGCTATTGATTATACACCTAATTAAGTTGGGTTTCCTCTCTCCTCACTTTTCATAGACAGTTAAGGTAAGGGCTGTTTTCTCATCTCTTGACTCTGCTGCAGCCTCCTCCTCATTGTTCTCAACACCAATATGCCATGCTGGTTAACTTTGCTATTATGCACATAGCAACATGGTCTAGGAAAAGGCATCAATTCAACAGCCACTGTGTTTCAGAACCGCGGACAGCGACCACTATCCAATGCAGGAGAAAGCGCATGTTATAAAATCACATTTTTATTTGTGTTGCACCAAAATCTTAATTGTGCATAAACTGGAATAATAGTGTGGCGTTTCTCTGGCATTTCAAAGATCGTACAAAAAAAACGTTTGTAATGATCTTTTACCAGATCTAATGTGTTATACTCTCTTACATTAATTTCACAATTCCACAAACTTCAAAGTGTTTCCTTTCAAATGGTATCAATAATATGCATATCCTTGCTTCAGGTTCTCAGCTACAGGCAGTTAGATTTGGGTATGTCATTTTAGGTGAAAATTGAAAAAAAGGTCAGATCCTTAAGAGGACTGATGGACTGTGCCACCACAATGGCCTCCACAATGGATCAGTCCAATCAGAAAGGCGCAAATCAGACAGGTGTCTTGTACACCATGATTATTATTACTATTTTGCTACTGCTCGACTAAAAGAAGTCTCGGTCGACCAACAGCCTATTGACCAAACAATCGACCAGTCGACTAAATGGGGTACGCCCTAATGTATTGTCACATGTATTTAGCGCATCTTACCTGGATATGGTTGTATCAGATTTACCCTCAGAGGGGAATGCCTTGTCTCCCACAAAGACATATGGGCTCGGTGTTTGGGTCCCTGGCAAGCACTCTGGCCTTGGTAGCGGTAGCTGGCCTGCAATGAGTAGGGAACCGGAGTTGCTTTGTGAGAAGATTCCCGCATCTCCCTTCCAACCATATGAGCCCACGTCGATCATGGTGAAGCGGTACTTTGCATCGCAGATTGCCATTAGGATCAATGGGAAAAAAGCCCTTGTAGTTGTAGTACTCGCTGCCTGAGTTTGCCGGAGCTTGGACCCGAATGTCTTCCGTCGACAGCTCCTGCACAAAATTGATAACTCCAACGCCGCTGAAGCAAGTTGTCAAATCTGGCAACAGACATCCGAAAGTACTGAAAATGTATTTCCTCGTCAATGCTTTGCATAGGTTCAACAAGAGACATGTATTCTCCATCGTCCACTCTTATAGTGTTCAGTGGATGAACTTCTTGCCATTTTCTCAGTCTTTCTTTTTCTCTTCCTGAGTAGTAAGAGAAGTTTAAACTCTTGCTGTTCAAGCTCTAGCAATTGCAATTCCTGAGAGACATGTTAGCTACTGCTTCTGTGGCAAAGAATAGAAGCATAGAACACCAGACTAGCCAGACATTCAGCTAGCTGATATTTGTAAACACAAAGGCATAGAACACCGAATGAGAAAGTTCAAATGTCGTCACTAGCTACGAGGCTTGGGCTGTCACGCCCTGACCATAGAGAGCCCGCGGGGTTCTCTATGGTGTAATAGGTCAGAGCTTGACTAGGGGGGGGGGTTTCTAGTTATTATAGTTCTGTTGGTATGCGAGTATGGTTCTCAATTGGAGGCAGCTGAATATTGTTGCCTCTAATTGGGGAGCATACTTAGTGTCCCCCTTTTCCCACCTGCGTTATGGGATATTGTTTTGTTTAGTGCTTATGTGCGCTACGTACTGCACGTTTGTATATCTTTGTTGTTTTTTTGGAAGTTTCACTAGTAATAAAATGTGGAACACTACTCACGCTGTGCCTTGGTCCACTTATTTATTCAACGAACGTGACATTGGCAATATACAGTTTATACTGGGGTATTTCAAAATAACGACGGTATGATTTACAATATTATTTAAAAATACATATATATAATATTATTATTTTGTTTTTTTCCCGTGCTACGTCACTGCTTATAAACTAACTATTGTTTGTGGACTTCAGGAAACAGCAGAGGGAACACCCCCCTATCCACATCGATGGAATAGTAGTGGAGAGGGTAGCAAGTTTTAAGTTCCTCGGCATACACATCACAGACAAACTGAATTGGTCCACTCACACAGACAGCATTGCGAAGAAGGCGCAGCAACGCCTCGTCAACCTCAGGAGGCTGAAGAAATGCGGCTTGTCACCAAAAGCACTCACAAACTTCTACAGATGCACAATCGAGAGCATCCTGGCGGGCTGTATCACCGCCTGGTACGGCAACTGCTCCGCCCTCAACCGTAAGGCTCTCCAGAGGGTAGTGAGGTCTGCACAACGCATCACCGGGGGCAAACTACCTGCCCTCCAGGACACCTACACCACCCGATGTCACAGGAAGGCCATAAAGATCATCAAGGACATCAACCACCCGAGCCACTGCCTGTTCACCCCGCTATCATCCAGAAGGCGAGGTCAGTACAGGTGCATCAAAGCTGGGACCGAGAGACTGAAAAACAGCTTCTATCTCAAGGCCATCAGACTGTTAAACAGCCACCACTAACATTGAGTGGCTGCTGCCAACACACTGACACTGACTCAACTCCAGCCACTTTAATAATGGGAATTGATGGGAAATGATGTAAATATATCACTAGCCACTTTAAACAATGCTACCTTATATAATGTTACTTACCCTACATTATTCATCTCATATGCATACGTATATATACTGTACTCTATATCATCGACTGTATCCTTATGTAATACATGTATCACTAGCCACTTTAACTATGCCACTTTGTTTACATACTCATCTCATATGTATATACTGTACTCGATACCATCTACTGTATCTTGCCTATGCTGCTCTGTACCATCACTCATTCATATATCCTTATGTACATATTATTTATCCCCTTACACTGTGTACAAGACAGTAGTTTTGGAATTGTTAGTTAGATTACTTGTTGGTTATTACTGCATTGTCGGAACTAGAAGCACAAGCATTTCGCTACACTCGCATTAACATCTGCTAACCATGTGTATGTGACAAATAAAATAAAATTTGATTTGATTTGAACTATAAGTTAAGTATAACTATAAGAAACCTAAGATGTGTAAAATAAATGATATCCTGCTCAGTGCTCCAGTTATGCATTTGGTTTGCTAACTTTATAGCTAAGTTGCTAGATGTCAAGATCAAGCTTCTTGGTTACAGCAGAGACATTCAATCTCCTCCTGGATGAAAATCCCTGTTGCCTAAATCGTTTTGTGCATCTCCCAAAAAAATGTATAGTGCCCCTTGTGTGCACTTCCGCTTATACCGTATACGCCGGTATGGTACAGAAACGGTATGACAGTTATGAACATCAGGATACAGCCCATCCCTACTAGCTAGAGTCAAAGAGAGCCACGGACCCTCTTGCTTGGTAAACTACCCTGGCTCTCCCAAGCCCCATAGTGGATATACACTACACAAGGTGGACTTCCTCTCTATATGGAACGCAACGTCTATGTGGACAAAAGTGCGTACTGCCCATAAAAAAACCTGCCTCCGCCCCCTTGCACATGCATGCAAGTCCATCAACGGAGTGAAGCTTGTAGCCACCTTAAGGCTTCGGAGTACAGACCACATCAGGTCAGAGCCTCCTTCAGCCCAAAAGACCAACACACAGCCAAGCCACAGCACACCCCAGCCATGCACTACAAAACCTCAATACCAGGGGACAGCAAACACCACACACAGCACAGAGAGGAAGCTACTACACACACACAACTAGCAGATCCAAGTCCCCATAACCACAGATCTAGGATCCGATTAACCCACCCATAATCCTAAACATTAGGAGGATGAAAATATAATCTGACCCAGTATCAGTGATCCAGGCGTTGGGCCATTAACCGAAAGGTCGCTGGTTCAAATCCCAGAGCTGGCAAGGTGGAAAAATCTGCCGTTCTGCCCTTGAGTAAGGCAGTTAACCCAGAACAAGAACTGCTCCCTGGGCACTGACGACGTGAATGTCGATTAAGGTAGCCCCTCACACCTCTGATTCAGAGGGGTTGTGTTAAATGTGGAAGACACATTTCGGTGGAATGCATTCAGTTGTGCAATTGACTAGGTATTCCCTTTCCTTTCCCAGTTGTTAGGGCTTAGCAGTTCCCAACAGGGCAGGATAGGGCTGAAGGCTTAATGTGAACCTCTCTTTCTCTGGAACATGGTGGGACAGACTTCAGGAAGAAACTGTAGAAGGATTCACCTGCTGTAAACATGGGCTGTAGGCTATTCCCATTCTCCACCCTTCGGGAGAAGTAGTACACACTTTGGGAGAAGGGTGTATAATCGGAGGGGGGGGGGTGTAATGGACCAATAATGTATATAAATCTTTGGTGCTAGCACACACAGAATAGGATCAATGATATAGCTACATCGCTAATATTTTTAAACTCTAGCAGACTAACGCGCTGATCCCACTGTGTGCGTTACCCCTCTAGCCATTTATTGATCCTTAATACAGATGATCCCATTGAGTTTAAACATCTCTTTAACAAGAGTGATCGGTCATGTCATAATCTAACTAGCCTGGAAACACAACCTACACGGCAACATGGATTACAACCTGTAATACATGTTGCTGTGTTCTCCAATAGCTGGGACCGTGTGGTTGTAGGGAACTCACCAGGGTTGTGTATGCGGTCAAGCAGCTTGACCGAGCGGGCGCTGACCACTCCCCCGATGTGAACCAGGAAGCCGGGGGGAAAACAAGTCAACGTGAAGAAGGGGAACTCCTGAAAATACACAGGGTCAGAAAAAAGTCTGGTTAGGGGTCAAACATGTCTGTGAACTCTGGTTACCATGGAAACAGTAGCATTAAGGATTTTGCGCTCAACCCTATCCTCATTTTACAAAAAGATTCAGGGTTGTAAGGGCATAAGACAGAAGATAAAAACCCACACTGACTGAAAGTAGTATTAACATACGTCATTAATTTAGTAGCAGCAGCAGAGTAATCTGCTAAATTAGTTAGTGTTGGTTCATCTCTTCTACCTCAGATACACAACTAGACAGATGACAGGCAGACAGAGTATACAACAGGCCTCAAGTCAAGGTCTGGAGGTCTGCAGTACTGCTGGTTGGCTTTTTGTCCCTGCTAGTTAGTTCAGTTAATTGATTATCACCGAGGTCTGAACCAGTCCCTGATTAGAAGGGGAAGGATGAAAACCAACATCACTGACCTCGAGGTCAGGATTTGAATAACCCTGATATACCGTTTATACAATAACAGCATACAAGTAATACAATGCAGAGTTTAATTGAAAATGTCATTGTGTGACAGAGTCAGCCTCCTGCTGTGACGGTCAATAGTCAACCCAGGTGTGAAGTGTGATCCAGGACAGGTGTCATCCAGATGAGGGGGTAGTGAGTGGAACGGCATCTCCCCATGCAGAGTGAGGCTGTGTGTTTCAGCCATGCCAATGTTATTCATACAAATTGCTACAGCTGGTCTAGACCAGCAATTTCCCAACCTGAGTAAATGTGACATTGCCATGGTAACGGAGTGGATCGTGCTGGTCACCATCGATCAGGGGACTAAGGCTGCATCTCAACTATCTACCTTCTCTCCTCTATCTGCACTGGTGACAAATGACAGAACTGGACAGGTAAAAGCATATTGCTAGTAGGTATCCTCCATGTTGCTTCTTTCTGTCCTGTGTTAACAGATCAGTACAGATGGAGAAGATGAAGTCACTGTAGAATTTTGAGAAACAGCCCAACTCAAGAGTAGAACCCATGAGCAGAACCCAGACAGGTAAGACAGGTTTGATAGAAGCATCCAGAACAGTGAGTGTGTGTGAAAGAGGGACATACCCTGGTGTTTACAAATATACCAGAGGATGAGGCTCCCTGAGAGGAAGGAGTGGTCAAGAACATGGAGAAAGAGAACATTCACTCTTACATAATCATACTTCACCCTCACACACACTTCACAATTACCCTTTCACATAGCACAATGCCGTACGGTGTGTGTGTGTGTGTGTGTGTGTGTACCCTCTGTTCCAATGCTGATTGGGCCTGCTGCCGGAGGAGGGTCTTCAGAGGCCCTGCCTCTTTCCCAACGCTGATCCCACTCCCCATCCCTGATAGGATTAGAGAACAACACTTCACCAATCACATCGCTTCATTACAGACCGCAGGCATTCCTCAAGAAACATAGGAAATAAGTAAGTACCCTTGCCAGGCCTTGGCTTGTGCGAGCCGGAACGCCTCGACAACCATGCAAATCCCATATTAATCGTATCCCTTAGACTTCTCGGCTAAGATCTACAAAAATATGAACGCAACATGCTAAGTGTTGGTCCCATGTTTTATACACTGAAATAAAAGATCCCAGAAATGTTCCATATTCACAAAAAGCTTATTTCTCTCAAATTCTGTGTACACATTTGTGACAGGTATGGCATATCAAGAAGCTGATTTAACAGCATGATCATTACACAGGTGCACCTCATGCTAGGGACAAAAAAAGGCCACTACAATGTGCAGTTTTGTCAAACAATGCCATAAGTTGAGGGAGTGTGCAATTGGCATGCTGACTGCAGGAATGTCCAACAGAGCTGTTGCCAGATAATGAAATGTTAATTTCTCTACCACAAGCCGCCAATGTTGTTTTAAAGAATTTGGCAATATGTCTAACCGGCCTCAAAACCACACCATCCCAGGACCTCCACATTCTGCTTCTTCACCTGTGGGATCATCTGAAACCAGCCACCCGGATAGCTGATGAAACTGTGGGTTTGCGCAAACAAAGAATTTCTGCACAAACCGTCAGAAACGGTCACGGGGAAGCTCATCTGTGTGCTCATTGTCCTCACCAGGGTCTTGGCGTCATAACTGACTTCAGTATGCTCACCTTCTATGGCCACTGGCACGCTGGAGAAGTGTGCTCTTCACGGATGAATCCCGGTTTCAACTGTATCAGACAGCGTGTATGGCGTTGTGTGGCCGGAGCATTTTGCTGATGTCAATGTGAACAGAGTGCCCCATGGTGGCGGTGGAGTTATGGTATGGGCAGGCATAAGCTACGGACAATGAACACAATTGAATTTTATCGATGTCAATTTGGATGCACAGAGATACCGTGATAAGATCTGGAGGCCCATTGTCGTGCCATTCATCCACTGTCATTACCTCGTTTCAGCATGATAATGCACGCCCAATGTCACAAGGATCTGTACACAATTCCTGGAAGCTGAAAATGTCCCAGTTCTTCCATGGCCTGCATACTCACGAGACATGTCACCCATCCATTGAGCATGTTTGGGATGATCACACCAGATACGGACAGGTTCTGATCCACTCCCCTATTTTTTTTTTAAAAGGTATTTATATTCCCAGTCATGTGAAATCCATAGATTAATCCAATTAATTCATTAATTTAAATTAACTGATTTCCTTAGATGAACTGTAACTCAGTAAAATCTTTGAAATTGTTGCATTTATGGCCTCCCGGGTGGCGCAGTGGTTAAGGGCAGCTGTGCCACCAGAGACTCTGGGTTCACGCCCAGGCTCTGTCGTAACCGGCCGCAACCGGGAGGTCCGTGGGGCGACGCACAATTGGCATAGCGTCGTCCGGGTTAGGGAGGGCTTGGCCGGTAGGGATATCCTTGTCTCATCGCGCACCAGCGACTCCCATGGCGGGTCGGGCGCAGTGCAAGCTAACCAAGGTTGCCAGGTGCACGGCGTTTCCTCTGACACATTGGTGCGGCTGGCTTCCGGGTTGGATGCGTGCTGTGTTAAGAAGCAGTGCGGCTTGGTTGGGTTGTGTATCAGAGGACACATGGCTTTCAACCTTCCGTCTCTCCCGAGCCCGTACGGGAGTTGTAGCGATGAGACAAGATAGTAGCTACTAAAAACAATTGGATAACACGAAATTGGGGAGAAAAAAGGGGGTAAAAAAACGTTAAAAATTGTTGCATTTATATTTTTGTTCAGTGTACATTGTAATTACCACATATTTGTTAATGACAACATTCCCATAGATCTACCTGTGAGGATAGAGTCCAAATAGCTTTATTATCCCCTCTGTACACTACTCTACCTGCCACTGGCCTGGCCTGGCCTGGGAGGCTGCAGACTATGCCACCTTATGGACTCATAAAACAGGGGTGGGGATCTGGACATGCCTTAAACCACACATTGAGGTGGAAAAATGGACAGGGGAAGGTGGTCACTCCAAGGCAGTCAAGTATGAGGCCCAGATACCAGCAGGGATGGACAGTTTACCCAAGGCTAAGTGGGGTATGGTCAAGTAGGGCTAAGCTGGTTTGGAAAACGTGTGCAAATAGTGCTTTCAGAAAGTATTAAGACCCCTTGACCTTATTCTATAATGGATTAAAACATATTTTTTTACCTTCATCAACACACTACCCCGTAATGACAAAGCAAAAACAGGTGTTGAGAAATGTTTGCAAATGTATTAAAAATAAACTGATATTACATTTACATAAGTATTCAGATACCAGAATAAATGATCTATTGATTCTGTCTCTTCACAGCAAAATCTACAGAGCTGAGATTTTTTTTATATATATATATATATATATATAGTATTCTGTTGGTGGCAAGAATTGTATAAAATCATTTAAATTGAAAAATCAACTGTTGTTTTTTGTACCAGTTCATAAACCATGTGTCATGGAATCGGTACATCGAAAATATCATCCCATTTATTTTGCAACCTGTATGGGTCATCTGTCAACATTTTTGTCCTCAAATTAATCTGGTATATTTTTCTATTTATGCCAATTCCTTTCAGCCAATTTGTATCTTTAATATATGGCAGGCAAAAAAAATTCCTACGTTCTCCCTTTTCTCCTTCATTTTTGTGGTAATGCTGTAATCAGCTGGTTGTAAATTTGGATTTAGCTGATATTCCCATAGATTTTCGATAGCTGCATGTGACATGAGTCCTCCGTTTCTATTCATAATATCATTAATAAACATAATACCTTTATTTATTTTTATCCATAAAGAATGTTTTTTTTAAAATATTAAATCAGTATATTTTAGTTTAACCATAACATTTGTTATATCTTCTCTGGAGGATAAAACAGAAATTGTAACCAGCCTGTTCAAGAAAGGGCTATACCTAAAACAAAAATGTAATTTTCAATCAGTCATTAATGAGAAGTTGTAATCTAATTGTTTACTCCATGTGTAACTCTGTGTAGTCTGTTCACACTGCTATGCTTTATCTTGGCCAGGTCGCAGTTGTAAATGAGAACTTGTTCTCAACTAGCCTACCTGGATAAATAAAGGTGAAATAAATTTTGACAAATTTTTTAAAAATATGAAGGAAAAAAAGGCAATTTTTGAACAATGGATTAGCCTTTCTTAATAATCTACTGGAGAACCGATTTAGATTTAACTATAACTTATGTATGAGTGAAGCTTTTAGTGAGAGGTTTAAACCTTTAATAGTTTTAGCCCCCCAAACTCATATTCATTACATAAATTAGGCATGTTTAATTGTCTGACTTATCATTCCAAAAAAGTTTAATTTAAATATTTTTTGCTCATATAAATTTTAAAAACTAGTCATCTGGAGTAGTAAGTACAGTTGAAGTCGGAAGTTTACATACACTTAGGTTGGAGTCATTAAAACTAGTTTTTCAACCACTCCACAAATTTCTTGCTAACAAACTATAGTTTTGGCAAGTCAGTTAGGACATCTACTTTGTGCATGACAAGTAATTTTCCCAACAATTGTTTAGACATATTATTTCACTGTATCACAATTCCAGTGGGTCAGAAGTTTACATACACTAAGTTGACCAGTTGGATTTAGGGGGGCGCTATTTTAATTTTTGGATGAAAAACGTTCCCGTTTTAAACAAGATATTTTGTCACGAAAAGTTGCTCGACTGCATATAATTGACAGCTTTGGACGTTTCCAAGACTGCAAAGATATTGTCTGTGAGTGCCACAGAACTGATGTTACAGGCGAAACCCAGATAAAAATCCAACCAGGAAGTGCCGCATTCTTTGAAACCGCCTCATGCCAATGACTCCTTATATGGCTGTGAATGAGCTACGAATGAACTTACGTTTTCCCCAAGGTGTCTACAGCATTGTGACGTCTTTGTAGGCATTTCCCTTGAAGAATGGCTGTAAGGGACCATATATGGTGTCTCCCGCAGAAAACCTTGCGTAAAATACTGAGGCAGCCATTTTTCCAATCCCTTCTTATGAGAAACCAACTGCCTCGACGGATATATTATCGAATAAATTTGTTAAAAACACCTTGAGGATGGATCCTAAACAACGTTTGCCGTGTTTCTGTCGATATTATGTAGCTAATTTTGAAAAAAGTTTGGCGTTATAGTTGTAGCATTTTTCAGTCGATTTCTCAGCCAAGCATGGTGAAGAAATGGGAGCTTTTTCGCCTACAAAAATAATATTTTTGGAAAAAAGGAACATTTGCTATCTAACTGGGAGTCTCCTGAGTGAAAGCATCCGAAGTTCTTCAAAGGTAAATTATTTAAGTTGGTTGCTTTTCTTATTTTTGTGAAAATGTTGCCTGCTGCCAGCAGAGCCTAGCATAGCATTATGCCATGATAAACTTACACAAATGCTGGTCTATCGTTGGCTGTAACGCATATTTTGAAAATCTGAGATGACAGTGTTGTTAACAAAAGGCTAAGCTTGTGTTTGAATATATTTATTTCATTTCATATGCGATTTTCATGAATATGAAAAGTTTCTAGGGGTATTTATGTCCGTTGCGTTATGCTAATGCATTTGAGGCTATGATTACACTCCCGGATACGGGTTTGCTCGTCGCAAGAAGTTAAACAGCTTGGAAAATTCCAGAAAAGGTTGTCATGGCTTTAGAAGCTTCTGACCTAATTTGAGTCAATTGGAGGTGTACCTGTGGATGTAAGTCCTACCTTCAAACTCAGTGCCTCTTTGCTTGACATCATGTGAAAATCAAAAGAAAATCAAATTGCAGACCTCCACAAGTCTGGTTCATGCTTGGGAGCAATTTCCAAATGCCTGAAGGTACCACGTTCATCTGTACAAACAATAGTACGCAACTATAAACACCATGGGACCACGCAGCCGTCACACCGCACAGGAAGGAGACGCGTTCTGTCTCCTAGAGATGAACATACTTTGATACGAAAAGTGCAAATCAATCCCAGAACAGCAGCAAAGGACCTTGTGAAGATGCTGGAGGAAACAGGTACAAAAGTATCTATATCCACAGTAAAACGAGTCCTGTATCGACATAACCTGAAAGGCCGCTCAGCAAGGAAGTGGCCACTGCTCCAAAACCACCATAAAAAAGACAGAGTACGGTTTGCAACTGCACATGGGGACAAAGATAGTACTTTTTGGAGAAATGTCCTATGGTCTGATGAAACAAAAATAGAACTGTTTGGCCATAATGACCATCGTTATGTTTGAGAAAAAAGGGGGTGGCTTGCAAGCCGAAGAACACCATCCCAACCGTGAAGCACGGGGGTAGCAGCATCATGTTGTGCAGGTGCTTTGCTGCAGGAGGGACAGGTCATTGAAAATAAGAATTTGTTCTTAACTGATTTGCCTAGTTAAATAAAGGTACACTACCGTTCAAAAGTTTGGGGTCACTTAGAAATGTTCTTGTTATTGAAATAAAAAGGAAAACAATTTTGTCCATCAAATTGATCAGAAATACAGTGTAGACGTTGTTAATGTTGTAAATGAGTACTGTAGCTGGAAACGGCTGATATTTAATGGAATATCTAGATAGGCGTACAGATGCCCATTATCAGCAACCATCACTCCTGTGTTCCAATGGCACATTGTGTTAGCTAATCCAAGTTATCATTTTAAAAAGGCTAATTGATCATTAGAGAACCCTTTTGCAATTATGTTAGCACAGCTGAAAACTGTTGTTCTGATTAAAGAAGCAATAAAACTGGCCTTCTTTAGACTAGTTGAGTATCTGGAGCATCAGCATTTGTGTGTTCGATTACAGGCTCAAAATGGAAAGAAACAACAACCTTTCTTCTGAAACTCGTCAGTCTATTCTTGTTCTGAGAAAGGAAGGCTATTCCATGCAATACATTTCCAAGAAACTAATGATCTTGTACAACGCTGTGTACTACACCCTTCACAGAACAGCTAAAACTAGCTCTAACCAGAATAGAAAGTGTGTGAGGCCCCGGTGCACAACTGAGCAAGAGGACAAGTACATTAGAGTATCTAGCTGGAGAAACAGACGCCTCACAAGTCCTCAACTGGCAGCTGCATTAAATAGTACCCGAAAAACACCAGTCTCAACGTCAACAGTGAAGAAGCGACTCCGGGATGCTGAGTTGCAAAGAAAAAGCCATATCTCAGACTGACCAATAAAAATAAAAGATTAAGATGGGTAAAATAACACAGACACTGGACAGAGGAACAATGTCTACACTGTATTTCTGATCAATTTTTTGTTATTTTAAATGGACAAAAAAAAATTGCTTTTCCTTTCAAAAACAAGAACATTTCTAATTGACCCCAAACTTTTGAACGGTAGTGTACTTAAAACCGTAATTTAATCTCCCACCATAATAATAGCTCCATTCGTAGCTTGTAAACAATAGATTTTTTTGAAGAAGAAGTGGGAATCATCATTATTTGGCCCACATAGATTATTAGCCAGATCTGTTTAAGGTCCAATTTAAAATAAAACACTTTTTTTTTTAAAGAATCCATCTTCCTTGATGATCTGTTTGCACAATCGAATCAACATTTACATTAATTAGTATAATCATGGAAACAGAGTACACCAGAGCTCAATTTTAAGTTTCATAGCAAGGGTCTGAATACTTATGTAAATAAGGTATTTCTTTCTTTACAACATTTTTCAAAAAACCTGTTATTGCTTTGTCATTATTGGGTATTGTGTGTAGATTGATGATGCAAAACATTTATTTAATCAATTTTAGAATAAGGCAGTAACATTTAATGTGAAAAAAAGGAAGGGGTCTGAATACTTTCCGAACGCATTGTATACGGCTGTTATAGAGGTTTCTAAGGGGTGGTTATAGAGGTTTCTAAGGGGTGGTTATAGAGGGAGTTTGTAAAAGGTGTTTTAGACATTCAAATGTTGTACTCTGTGCCCTACCTGAGACTATAATAAACGGCTATTTAACTTTAAGTGTAACAGGTGTTATACAGGATGTTGTTTGGCTTTGTGACACCTGCAAGCTGTTATAGTGTTATGAAAAGAGTGTTGTCAGGACTGTTTCAGGACTTTCCTACCAAAGGCTGCCATCAGCTCTTCACTGAATGATACTCTCTCTCAACACATACCCCTCTGATTGGACAGAGGGGAGAGGGGGCAGGGTGTTGGCTTGGGTGGCCGACAAGGCTGCACAGGATTGGCCCAGAGGGAGGAAGGGGCTGGGAGTCGGAGGAGAGGGTAGGGGAACTGGGACGGGAGACAAAACTCTCTTGGGAGGAGTTCACTGTGGGCCAGAGAAAAAGGTGAGGAAAGCGAGAGTGACAGGAGAGGAAGAGAAGAGAGCGATAGAGGCAGGTGGGGAGAGGAGAGAGGTGAGTCAAAAAACAAGACATCAAGAAAAGCAGAGAAGAAAGGGACAGCGGAGGTAAGTCACAAGATCTTAAACCTGACAGGAAAACATAAGGAAGGAAAATACAAATCCTTTAGGAAGAAGGGAGTAGAGAAGAGAGGAAGGAAGGGGGGTTCCTAGGGTGTATTTCCACCAGTAAGGGGAACCATGTCATGCCCTAGGGGGTGTACGGGTTATGACGTGGTCAACCCCAGAAATCTATGGTCCACAGCTGCTGTGTGTGTGTGTTTCTAACACAATGACTTGAAATATATCAATTAAATAAGGAAATGGGATGGAAAAATTAAACAGTCAGGTCCAGAGTGGGGGGTGAGGAAAGGAGCAGACAGAGTGTGAGGAAGGGTGAGGAGGGTGGTGGGGTCTTACCCATCTTGGGCGTCAGACTGAGGTCTGTGTCTGAGGAGGAGGACTGGCGACTGCATAGCTTGGATGGAGAGAAGGGAGGAGGAGAGGAAGAGGAAGGAAGTGTTCTGAGAGGGGTGGGAGGGACAGAGAGGGGGTGGGTTGGGTCCTCACTGAACACGGGCCTGCCAGGAGAACACACACACGCACATCAGTCACCTCACCGTGTGTGTGTGTGTGTGTATGTATGTATGTATGTGTGAGAGAGGTATGTGGAGTGCAAATGACTGGGCTGCAGAACTAAAAAGCCAAGCACATGAAGCGTAAACAGAAGCACACACAGATATATAGAACTGAGGAGGAAAGCATGGCAGAAACACACAACACAACATGGGCCAACCCAACAACACTAAAGGGATGAGTAGTTTCCTGAATTGGAATTGAAAAGGAATTGAGGCCAACAGACTCCAGGGTGACTGCCCCTTGGAGACAAATATAGTTGATTGAACTGAACTAAGGTAGATGCTTGGGGCCCTAAAAAATCTGCATTGGACAGGATCTCAGAATCCAGACATTAAAACGGAATATAATGAATATTCATACATTTATTGAACTTACGGTACTAGAAAATGCATTAATTTGCCCAAGTTAATCATAAGACATGAAATGAAGTGCTGTTTCAGAAACTTTCTGAAACGGCACAGGAATGCACATCTCTGTGTATGTGTGCAGTGCGCATGCATGTCTACACTTTGTGTAGCCGTTGGCGATGAAGCTAATGATAACAATCTTCTGGTAGAGATGGAAAGACTTTCCCAAAAACCTTTTCAATTAAATGTAGCCTATGCCTACCAGACAGAATGATATCATGATCATTTAAATCAATCCAGTGGCCATTTGTTTTGCAAACCCTGCAATCACATGAGCACTAACAGAAACACCACTCACCAAACAACGGTCTCTTTCTGGTTTGCACTTGCATTAAAGGGTAACTACACACAAAACTTTAACATGTTTCATTTTTCCCAGACCTCAAACGTGGTCTCCTGTTGTGGTGTAAACACAGAGATGTGCATTCCTGTGCCGTTTCAGAACATCCAATGTTTTTGTGAGCAGAACGGAATTTGGGAAAGAACTACATAGAATCAGGCAAAATTAGGACAGGTGGAAGGGATGGATCTGATTGGGCAGGGGCTCTATGATTGGCTACGGGGGACACAAGAAGAGGAAGTGTTTGGGGCTGGTGATGTCACAATCTCATCCAATGGCAAGGAAGAATGGGCTCAGAGGTTGATTTTTGTGGTAACTATCTCACCGATGGCTATCCATTAGTTTCTCTGTCTCATGCTCTATTGCTCTCCCTTTTCCCTCAGTTTACCTCGCTCTTCTATGTCTATCTCCTTATTTCTCTTTTATAATCGCTCCCTTTCTATGTACGAGTGAAGAACCATGTAGGAACACAGATTCTGGGACTCCCTCCCTCTCAGGGAAGAGCCTTCCTGCTCTCCCTCCCTCCCTCTCGCTATTTTTCTCTGTCCGTACCAGTAAAGACCAGAGTAGGGACAGAGACAGAGAAGTTCTGGGAGTGGGACAGTCTCTGAGAGCTGCAGGCTGAGTGGACAGGGCTGTTGTGGCTGGAGCGACATCCGTGGGCCAGAGGAGACCTGAATCAATCACCATGTAGAGACGGACAGTGGACCAATCCAAACGCATACAGCAAGAGAAGAGCCAATCCATGTGCAGCAGAGGCAGAGAAGAAGAGAAACACAACACACCACAACATTGCAGCAAAGAAAAATAGAGCACAAGAAAAGACAATAAAAAATAAAGAGGAGAGGTTGTCTACCCCCTCCTTTTGCATTATAACACCCATAACACCACATGCTGCAGCTAAAGAAAATGCTTGCACCGGCACCCACCCTACCTTCTTTTCTCTCTCCATTCATCCACCCCACCTTCCTCCAACCATACTAGCAGGAACAAGCTCATGCACAGCCCTCAGACACACACACACAGTCAAATGAGAGAGAGAACAGCACTAACATGCAAATGCAAAGAGAGTAGAGCCATTAGAAACAGACAAAAAGACAGACACAGGGGAAGGGGGCTGTGTCCATGTGCATATCTCAAATATGGCATATACTATAGCTTTGTCACATGATATAACACACACACACACAAACCCCAAGTGTGACAGGACGTCTCATAAGGGGCGTTTGACGTTAGTTCCTACTTCACAGTAGGGCTGTTGGAAAAAATACATATACATTTTTGGGGGGACAGAAATGCCTTCTTGAACATGTGAACGTTCATGTGCCTTAATTAGAAACTTGTATGGGATCCGTAAATATGACAAATGTAAACTCATTAAACTAGTTTAGCGAAGGAGAAAACACTGAGCTATATAGGGAGAAAGACAAGATCTTTCCTGGCTAGCCATTCTGGGATATGTTCCGGGATTCACCGGATGACATTGAGGAGTTTCAGTCACAGGCTTCATTAATAAGTGCATCAACGACGTCGTCCCCACAGTAACCGTACGCATGTACGTATCCTAACCAGAAGCCATGGATTACAGGCAACATCCACACTGAGCTAAAGGCTAGAGCTCCCACTTTCAGGGAGTGGGAAACTAACCCAGATGCTTTTTATAAATCCCGGTACACCTTCCGACAAACCACCAAACAGGAAAAACATCAATACAGGACTAAGATCTAACCCTACTACACCAGCTCTGACACTCGTCGGATGTGGCAGGGCTGGCAAACTACCACGGATTACAAAGGGAAACTCACCCACTAGCTGCCCAGTGACACGAGCCTACCAGACGATCTAATCTAAATGCCTTCTATGCTTGTTTCGAGGTAAGCAACACTGAACCATGCTTGGAAGCACCAGCTGTTCCGGACAACTGTGTAATCATGCTACCATAGCCGATGTGAGTAAGACCTTTAAACAAGTTAACACTCAAAAGGTGGATTACCAGGACACATACTCAGAGCATGCGCTGACCAGATGGCAAGTGTCTTCACTGAAATGTTAAACTTCTCCCTAACCCAGTCTGGACCCACTCCACATCACATACCGCCACTACAGATGACGCACTCTATTGCACTCCACACTGCCCTTTCCCACTTGGCCAAAAGGAACACCTATGTGAAAATGCTGTTCATTGACTACAGCTCAGCGTTCAACACCATAGCTTAATGATGAGCTTCGAGTGCACTAAGGTCACTGGGACTGAACACCTCCCCCTGCAAATGGATCCTGAGCTTCATGAGGGTAGGCAACAACACATTCGCCACACTGACCCTCAACACAGGGATCCTCAGGGGTATGTGCTTAGTTCCCTCCTGTACTCCCTGTTCACTCACAACTGCGTAGCTGCTCACGACTCCAACACCATCATTAAGTTTGCCAACGACATGGCAGTGGTAAGACTGATCACTGACAACGATGAGACAGCCTATAGGGAGGTCAGAAGCCTGGCAGTGTGGTGCCAGGACAACAACCTCTCCTTCAATGTGAGTAAGACAAAGGAGCTGATTATGTACTACAGGAAAGGGCCAATCACTCCCCATGCACATCGACGAGGCTATAGTGGAGTGTGTCAAGAGTTTCGGTGTCCACGCTACTAAGGATCTATCATGGTCCAAACACACCGACACAGTTGTGAAGAGGGCACGACAATGCCTCTTCCCCCTCAGGATGCTGAGAATATTTGGCATTGGTCCAGATCCTCAAAAAGTTATACAGCTGCACCATCAAGAGCATGTTGGCTAGCTGCATCGCTGCTTGGTATGGCAACAGCTTGGCATCCGACCCTAAGGCGGTACAGAGTGTAGTGTGTTTGGCCCAGTACATCACTGGGCACGAGCTTCCTGCCATCCAGAACCTCTATACCAGGCGGTGTCACATTTTTCTCTGAGACTTCTGCCACCCAAGCCACAGACTGTTCTCTCAGATACCGCACAGCAAGCGGTACCAATGCAGTCTGAAACCAACAAGACCCTGAACAGCTTCTAACCCCAAGCCATAAGACTTCTAAACAAGAATGCTAAATGGCTAATCAAATGGCTACCCGGACTACCTGCATTGACCCTTTTTTTGCACTGACTATGCACACACTGGACTCTACCCAAACACATCCTTACACTGACACCCCAACACACATACATAACATGCACACACATATGCATACTGACACCACACAATTACACACTGTATTTTTATTTGTTATTCACTGTGTATTTATTTGTTATCTTTAACTCTGCATTTTTTTTTGTATTTACCCGCAAGTAAGCAAGTGTATACTAAGCATGTGACAAATACAATCATACAATAAGATCATGTCAATTTGACATAAGCCCTCAGAGAAATCTGGTCACAAATGAAGAGAAAGGCAGAAATACTGAGACACACACAGGAGTTAGTCCAAAGGCAGGGCACAAACACATACACTCTCTTGCTCTCTCTCTCACACACACACACCATGCTCATGCATTCGTTCAATACTCACTCTTTGATTTCCTTAGAGGGGGAGTTGCAGGCATTGGATGCCGGGGCAGTGTTGGGGTGTGTGTTGGTGTTGGAAGCACTCCCAGGGATGAGTTTGTCCAGAGTGCAGGCTGTGCCGATGGCTCGGACCACCAGACCCGACTCTCCCTCCAGATCAAAGCATTGCAGGTAGCCCACCACCGCATTACCACCCATCTCCAACACCTTCAGACCGATCTTCCTCTGCAGCTCACCTACACACACACACGTTCTGATGTAATATACTCTAATACTATAGGATACTTCTATAGTATAATATATATACAGTTGAAGTCGGAAGTTTGCATACACTTATGTTGGAGTCATTAAAACATGTTTTTCAATCACTCCACAAATGTCTTGTTAAGTAACTATAGTTTTGGCAAGTCGATTAGGACATCTACTGACTCAAGTAATTTTTCCAACTATTGTTTAGACAGATTATTTCACTTATAATTCACTGTCTCACAATTCCAGTGGGTCAGAAGTTTACATACACTGAGTTGACTGTGCCTTTAAACAGGTTGGAAAATTCCAGAAAATGATGTCATTGCTTTAGAAGCTTCTGTTTGACTCAAATTATGTAAATTAGCCTATTGGAGGTGTACCTGTGGATGTATTTAAAGGCCTACCTTCAAATTCAGTGCCTCTTTGCTTGAAATCATGGGAAAAAAAATTAATTATCAGCCAAGAACTCAGAAAAACAATTGTAGACCTCCACAAGTCTGGTTCATCCTTGGGAGCAATTTTTAAAACGCCTGAAGGTACCACATTCATCTGTACAAACAATAGTACGCAACTATAAACACCATGGGTCCACGCAGTCGTCATACCGCTCAGGAAGGAGACGCGTTCTGTCTCCTAGAGATGAACGCTCTTTGGTGTGAACAGTGCAAATCAATCCAAGAACAGCAGCAAAGGACCTTGTGAAGTTGCTGGAGGAAACAGGTACAAACGTATCTATATCCACAGTAAAACGAGTCCTGTATCGACATAACCTGAAAGGCCGCTCAGCAAGGAAGAGGCCACTGCTCCAAAACCGCCATAAAAAAACTGCACATGGGGACAAAGATCATACTTTTTGGAGAAATGTCCTCTGGTCTGATGAAACAAAAACAGAACTGTTTGGCCATAATGACCATCGTTATGTTTGGAGGAAAAAGGGGGATGCTTGCAAGCTGAAGAACACCATCCCAACCGTTAAGCACGGGGGTGGCAGCGTAATGTTGTGGGGGTGCTTTGCTGCAGGAGGGACAGGTGCAGTTCACAAAATAGATAGCATCACGTGGAAGAAAAATGTGGATATATTGAAGCAACATCTCAAGACATCAGTCGGGAAGTTAAAGCTTGGTTGCAAAAGGGTCTTCCAAATGGACAATGACCCCAAGCATTCTTCCAAAGTTGTGGCAAAATGGCTTAAGGACAACAAAATCAAGGCATTGGAATGGCCATCATAAAGCCCTGACCTTAATCCTATAGAAAATGTGTGGGCAAAACTGAAAAAGCATGTGTAAGCAAGGAGGCCTACAAACCTGACTCAGTTACACCAGCTCTGTCAGGAGGAATGGGCCAAAATTCACCCAACTTATTGTGGGAAGCTTGTGTAAGGCTACCCAAAACATTTGACCCAAGTTAAACAATTTAAAGGCAATGCTACCAAATACTAATTAAGTGTATGTAAACTTCTGACCCACTGGGAATGTGATGAAATAAATAAAAGCTTAAATAAAATCATTCTCTCTACTATTATTCTGACATTTCACATTCTTAAAATAAAGTGGTGATCCTAACTGACCTGAGAAATAATTTTTACTAGGATAAAATGTCAGGTATTGTGAAAAACTGAGTTTAAATGTATTTGGTTAAGGTGTATGTAAACTTCAGACTTCAACACACACAGTATATCACAAAAGTGAGTACACAATTTGTAAATATTTGAGTATATCTTTTCATGTGACAACACTGAAGAAATAACACTTTGCTACAACGTAAAGTAGTGAGTGTACAGCTTGTATAACAGTGTAAATTTGCTGTTCCCTCAAAATAACTCAACATACAGCCATTAATGTCTAAACCACTGGCAACAAAAGTGAGTACACCCCTAAGTGAAAATGTCCAAATTGGGCCCAAAGTGTCAATATTTTGTGTGGTCACCATCATTTTCCAGCACTGCCTTAACCCTCTTGGGCATGGAGTTCACCAGAGCTTCACAGGTTGCCACTGAAGTCCTCTTCCACTCCTCCATGACGACATCACGGAGCTGGTGAATGTTAGAGACCTTGCATTCCTCCACCTTCCGTTTGAGGATGCTCAATAGGGTTTAGGTCTGGAGACATGCTTGGCCAGTCCATCACCTTTACCCTCAGCATCTTTAGCAAGGCAGTGGTCGTCTTGGAGGTGTGTTTGGGGTCCTTATGTTGGAATACTGCCCTGCAGCCCAGTCTCCGAAGGGAGGAGATCATGCTCTGCTTCAGTATGTCACAGTACATGTTGGCATTCATGGTTCCCTCAATGAACTGTAGCTCCCCAGTGCCGGCAGCACTCATGCAGCCCCAGACATGACACTCCCACCACCATGCTTGACTGTAGGCAAGACACACTTGTCTTTGTACTCCTCACCTGGTTGCCGCCATACACACTTGACACCATCTGAACCAAATAAGTTTACCTTGGTCTCATCAGGCCACGGGACATGGTTCCAGTAATCCATGTCCTTAGTCTGCTTGTCTTCAGCAAACTGTTTGCGGGCTTTCTTGTGCATCATCTTGAGAAGAGGCGTCCTTCTGGAACGACAGCCACGCAGACCAATTTGATGCAGTGTACGGCGTATGGTCTGAGCACTTAACGCTGACCCCCCAACCCTTCAACCTCGGCAGCAATGCTGGCAGCACTCATACGTCTATTTTCCAAAGACAACCTCTGGATATGACGCTGAGCACGTGCAGTCAACGTCTTTGGTCGACCATGGCGAGGCCTGTTCTGAGTGGAACCGCTGTATGGTCCTGGCCACCGTGCTGCAGCTAAGTTTCAGGGTCTTTGCAATCTTCTTAGGCCATCTTTTTGTAGAGCAACAATTCTTTTTTTCAGATCCTCAGAGTTCTTTGCCATGAGGTGCCATGTTGAACTTCCAGTGACCAGTCAGTACGAGGGAGTGTGAGAGCGATGACACCAAACACACCTGCTCCCCATTCACACCTGAGACCTTGTAACACTAACGAGTCACATGACACCGGGGAGGGAAAATGGCTAATTGGGCCCAATTTGGACATTTTCACTTAGGGGTGTACTCACTTTTGTTGCCAGCGGTTTAGACATTAATGGCTGTGTGTTGAGTTATTTTGAGGGGACAGCAAATTTACACTGTTATACAAGCTGTACACTCACTACTTTACATTGTAGCAAAGTGTCATTTCTTCAGTGTTGTCACATGAAAATATATACTAAAATATTTACAAAAATGTGAGGGGTGTACTCACTTTCATGATATACTATATATACAGTGGGGCAAAAAAGTATTTAGTCAGCCACCAATTGTGCAAGTTCTCCCACTTAAAAAGATTAGAGAGGCCTGTAATTGTCATCATAGGTACACTTCAACTATGACAGACAAAATGAAAAAAAAATCAATCCAGAAAATCACATTGTAGGATTTTTAATGAATTTATTTGCAAATTATGGTGGAAAATAAGTATTTGGTCACCTACAAACAAGCAAGATTTCTGGCTCTCTGTAACTTCTTCTTTAAGAGGCTCCTCTGTCCTCCACTCGTTACCTGTATTAATGGCACCTGTTTGAACTTGTTACCAGTATAAAAGACACCTGTCCACAACCTCAAACAGTCACACTCCAAACTCCACTATGGCCAGGACCAAAGAGCTGTCAAAGGACACCAGAAACAAAATTGTAGATCACAAGAACGGTGAGCAAAAATCCCAGAACCACACGGGGGGACCTAGTGAATGACCTGCAGAGAGCTGGGACCAAAGTAACAAAGCCTACCATCAGTAACACACTACGCCGCCAGGGACTCAAATCCTGCAGTGCCAGACGTGTCCCCCTGCTTAAGCCAGTACATGTCCAGGCCCGTCTGAAGTTTGCTAGAGAGCATTTGGATAATCCAGAAGAAGATTGGGAGAATGTCATATGGTCAGATGAAACCAAAATATAACTTTTTGGTAAAAACTCAACTTGTTGTGTTTGGAGGACAAAGAATGCTGAGTTGCATCCAAAGAACACCATACCTACTGTGAAGCATGGGGTGGAAACATCATGCTTTGGGGCTGTTTTTCTGCAAAGGGACCAGGAAAGAATGAATGGGGCCATGTATCGTGAGATTTTGAATGAAAACCTCCTTCCATCAGCAAGGGCATTGAAGATGAAACGTGGCTGGGTCTTTCAGCATGACAATGATCCCAAACACACCGCCCGGGCAATGAAGGAGTAGCTTCGTAAGAAGCATTTCAAGGTCCTGGAGTGGCCTAGCCAGTCTCCAGATCTCAACCCCATAGAAAATCTTTGGAGGGAGTTGAAAGTCCGTGTTGCCCAGCAACAGCCCCAAAACATCACTGCTCTAGAGGAGATCTGCATGGAGGAATGGGCCAAAATAACAGCAACAGTGTGTGAAAACCTTGTGAAGACTCACAGAAAATGTTTGATCTCTGTCATTGCCAACAAAGGGTATGTAACAAAGTATGGAGATCAACTTTTGTTATTGACCAAATACTTATTTTCCACCATAATTTGCAAATAAATTCATTAAAAATCCTACAATGTGATTTTCTGGATATTTTTTCTAATTTTGTCTGTCGTAGTTGAAGTGTACCTATGATGAAAATTACAGGCCTCTCATCTTTTTAAGTGGGAGAACTTGCACAATTGGTGGCTGACTAAATACTTTTTTGCCCCACTGTATATACACTATATATATTATATACACACACACACACACACACACACACACACACACACACACACACACACACACAGTAGAGAAAGTTAGATAGCTGGGTTATGTACCAGACATGAGGGAGATGAGTCGCTGGCGGGCCTCGTTAGAAGCCCTGGGGGTTCTGATGCGGTCAATCCACTGGTACTCCGGGTCCTCGTTCACCACCAGCTCCTCAACAAAACCATGGACCAGCGCCGCGCGGTAACACCTCGGGATGGATGTTGCTAACACATGCATAAACACCTTATCATCATTCATTATCATCATCAGCCATTTCTTGTGACTAGATCTCTCTACTATAGTACATCCCCATAGGGAACCAGGACTCACTGCAGAAGAACTTGACCCCACAGGAGGACTGTCTGAAGCGGTTTAGGTCGTTGAAGAGGTCCACCTTTACCAGAACATTAATCTCCCCTCTGATACCTGTAGGAGAGGACAGAATGAACAGAAACATTACTACCAGACAAAAACACCACCGAACCATAGAAACTAGAGATCGGCCGATTAATCGGAATGGCCGATTAATTAGGGCCGATTTCAAGTTTTCATAACAATCGGAAATCAGTATTTTTGGGCACCGATTTCCGATTATTAAAAATAAAATAAAACCAACTTTTTTTTTATACCTTTTATTTAACTAGGCAAGTCAGTTAAGAACACATTCTTATTTTCAATGACTGCATAGGAACTGTGGGTTAACTGCCTTGTTCAGGGGCAGAATGACAGATTTTCACCTTGTCAGCTCAGGGGTTCCAATCTTGCAACCGCACAGTTAACTAGTCCAACGCTTTAACCATTGCACTCCACGAGTAGCCTGCCTGTTACACGAATGCAGTAGAAGCCAAGGTAAATTGCTAGCTAGCATTAAACTTATCTTATAAAAAACAAGCAATCATAATCACTAGTTATAACTACTAATCCAGTTTAGCAGGCAATATTAACCAGGTGAAATTGTGTCGCTTCTCTTGTGTTCATTGCACGCAGAGTCAGGGTATATGCAACAGTTTGGGCTGCCTGGCTCATTGCAAACTAATTTGCCAAACTTTTATGTAATTATGACATACATTGAAGGTTGTGCAATGTAACAAGAATATTTAGACATAGGGATGCCACCCATTAGATAAAATACCGAACGGTTCCGTATTTCACTGAAATAATAAACGTTTTGTTTTCGAAATGATAGTTTCCTGATTCGATCATATTAATGACCAACGGCTCGTATTTCTGTGTGTTATTATGTTATAATTAAGTCTGATTTGATAGAGCAGTCTGACTGAGCAGCAGCAGGCCCGTAATCATTCATTCAAACAGCACTTTTGTGCGTTTTGCCAGCAGCTCTTCGCAAGCACAGCGCTGTTTATGACTTCAAGCCGATCAGCCTAATGGCTGGTGTAACCAATGTGAAATGGCTAGCTAGTTAGCTGGGTGTGCGCTAATACTGTTTCAAACGTCACTTGCTTTTAGATTTGGAGTAGTTATTCCGGCTTTTGCGGAGCGAAGGGTAACGATGCTTCGAGTGTGGCTGTTGTCGATGTGTTCCTGGTTCGAGCCCAGGTAGGGGCGAGGAGGGGGACGGAAGCTATACTGTTACACTGGCAATACTATAGTGCCTATAAGAACATCCAATAGTCAAAGGTATATGAAACACAAATGGTATGGAGAGAAATAGTCCAATAAATACTATATTAACTACAACCTAAAACCTCTTACCTTGGAATATTGAAGTCTCATGTTAAAAGGAACCACCAACTTTCATATGTTCTCATGTTCTGAGCAAGGAACTTAAACGTTAGCTTTTTTTACATGGCACATATTGCACTTGTACTTTCTTCTCAAACACTTTGTTTTTGCATTATTTAAACCAAATTGAACATGTTTCATTATTTATTTGAGGCTAAATAGATTTTATTGATGTTTTATATTAAGTTAAAATAAGTGTTAATTCAGTATTGTTGTAATTGTCATCATTACAAATGTAAAAAAATAAATAAATCGGTATCGGCGTTGAAAAATCATAATCGGTCGACCTCTAATAGAAACCCCAACTCTTCACAAGCACACTCCTCTCCCCTCTCAAACCAGGAAGACAGGCGCTACATCATCATTACTAGATAGATACCGTTAAATAACAGCTTTTAGTAAGGCAGTGTTTTTACAGCAGAGGAACAACATGCACTTACAGGCTGTTACACAGAGAACACTGTGTATTTCTTTAGAGGCCTGGTTATGTATCTGAAAAGTACCACTGTGGCCATGCACTGTTGATGGGTAAGTATATAACTTGTGTCATAGATAGTGGAAGTATATAACTGACTGTGTATAGTGTGGTAGATGGGGAATTACACTGAAGAAAAATATAAAACACAACATGTAAAGTGTTGGTCTTAAGTTTCATGAGCTGAAATAAAAGATCCCAGAAATTTTCCAGATGCACAAAAAGCATATTTCTCTCAAATTTTGTGCAAATTTGTTTACATCCCTGTTAGTGAGCATTTCTCCTTTGCCAAGATAATCCATCCACCTGACACGTGTGACATATCAAGAATCTGATTAAACAGCATGATCATTACACAGGTGCACATTGTGGTGGGTACAATAAAAGGCCACTCTAAAATGTGCAGTTTTGTCACACAACACAATGCCACACGTCTCAAGTTGAGGGAGCACGCAATTGGAATGTTGACTGCAGGCATGTCCACCAGAGATGTTGCCAGAGAATGTTAATTTCTCTACCATAAGCTGTTGTTTTTGAGAATTTGGTTGCATGTCCAACCAGCCTCACAACCGCAGACCACGTGTATGACGTCACAGACGAGCTGTTTGCTGATGTCAACGTTGTGAATAGAGTACCCCATTGTGGTGGTGGGGTTATGGTATAGGCAGACATAAGCTACGGACAGTGAACACAAGTGCATTTTATCAATGGCAATTTGAATACAGAGATACCATGATGAGATCCTGAGGCCCATTGCGAGGCCCATTTTCTTTAAGGTATCTGCGACCAACAAATGTACATCTGTATTCCCAGTCATGTGAAATCCATAGATTAGAGCCTAATTAATTCATTTAAATTGACTGATTTCCTTAAAGGATGTTTAACTCAGTAAAATCTTTGAAATTATTGCATGTTGCGTTGATATTTTTGTTCAGTATCTATTAGAAACGCACCGTGTATAGTGTCGTAGATGGGGAACCATCCAGAGATGACGGTAGCAGCCTCGCTGGACAGCAGAGGGTCGATGTCAATGTAGACCTTCCCTATTGCGTCGTTGGCACTGTAAGTGTCATGGTCCAACACTGTGATCTGTAACGGCTCATCCTGTAAATCCTCATCATCCACCTAGAGGAGGGGGGACAAAGTTGGGGAAACAATAATACAGGACAATCATGTTGACTCTACTGGGTTCGCCCCAGGATTTTTTAACAAGGTGATGCTGCTGAGTATGGCCGGGGGATGGACGGGGGATGCCCGGAGGGGCGCAAAGATTTTAGCATGTTTTAACACATGTAACTGACATTTCCTGCAATCTAGAGCAAAAATGGCAAATATAGTTGTTTTTTTTACATTGTGGCGCAGCCAGTCCACAAAGTGGCGAAGTGCCCCTCTTACATTCTTTGCTACACCCTGCTGCAGCTTCTTCACCCTGTAATCCTATGCTATTCACAAACACCTTCCTTCACAGAGAAATAAGTCAAGAAGTCATATTCACACATTTTACCTCAAATTTGAACCACTCTGAGTTCCACTGTGGGTTAAGGGACTTGGGGTAGACATCCGTTTTGAAAGTTGTGTTGCCAAACTTGACCTGTAAGACACAACATCAATGAAGAACACCACAAGACTAGTACTGCATCACTGTAACGAAGTATATGTGTTGAAAGGGTTGTAAAATTACGTTGACCTGATGTTTTTTTCAGGGTAAACTTAGAATGGACCATGCTCACCTCTACAAAGGCATCAGTGAGGTCGCTGGCTCTGTCCATGACTGGTAAGTGACGCCCCGCCACAATCTTAGCTTTCAATTTACCCGGCATGATTCAGCTTTGTCATCACCTTCGGATCAAAGACTTACAGGTAAATAATTGCATTACTACAACAGCAATATTGTGTATTTTACCTGTATTCACCAGATCATGATAAAACCTGGCCAGCAGCATACCACCCTGCATCCCACTGCTGGCTTTGTTTTGAAGCTAAGCAGGGTTGGTCCTGGTCGGTCCCTGGATGGGAGACCAGATGCTGCTGGAAGTGGTGTTTGGAGGGCCAGTAGGAAGCACCCTTTCCTCTGGTCTAAAAAAATATCCCTAGGGCAGTGATTGGGCCATTGCCCTGTGTTAGGTGCCATCTTTCGGAAGGGACTTCAAACGGGTGTCCTGACTCTCTGTGGTCACTAAAGATCCCATGGCACTTATTGTAAGAGTAGGGGTGTTAACCCTGGTGTCCTGGCTAAATTCCCAATCTGGCACTCATACGGTTACCTAATCATCCCCAGTTTACAATTGTCTCATTCATCTCCCCTGTAACTATTCCCCAGGTCGTTGCTGTAAATGAGAATGTGTTCTCAGTCAATTTACCTGGTTAAATAAAGATGAATTGATTCATGTGCTACCAGATCTAAGGTCTCACTGCAGTTGTGGCTACTGAGTAGTAGAAGGCTTATGCGAGTCCTGCTTGGTCCTGACATGGTCAGGCGACATATGTTGGTGACAGTTGACATACAGAGATTGACATGTACCAGCAAAGCAACATATTCTGGCCATGTAGCTATAGCTAATACAGTGGTCGTTCTACCTTATTACTTGTTTCACTGACGTTACTGTAATATGTAAGATAAGTTAGCTAACTGGTTTATAGAACTAGGTTACTTGGATGACAGACTTAGTTAGCCAACGACTGATTCTGTTAATCAGCCAGTTAACTAATTGAGAGCTTATTGCAACAGCCACACAGTTAGCTTAGCTTGACGTTACTGCATAGCAGTTGACTGACAGGCATGCATAACGTTACCCCCTGTATTTCTGTGCGACCAGGTCGCCACACAACATAATGAAATATGTTACAAACAGTATAACAAACTGGCTGTTATTAGACGTCATTGAGTGTCCTTACCCGGACTATGTCAAACGAGAGAGCTGGGGAAACAGCAGCGTTTTTTCAGACGGACTTTGTTGGCAGCCCGCGCGCCAGACCTCCGCATCTCTACCAAACATGACGAGATCTTCTCTCAAAAGCCCGGTAGATGTGGCTAATATTTACTATAACTACGCTTTATGGCCATTGACTGCTTTAAAAAAAAGCTAATTCAAATTCACTGTACACACATTGCGGTTAGCATCCCCGGCCAGCTCAACGAATGGAAAATGCTAGCCAGCGCTGTCTTCTCTTCTGGTGGAAAGGTGGTGACTAAATCTTGTTCACGAGATGTAAAACTGTAACACGGGCTTCATCTTCACGTTAGGCTTTCTCATACTTAGCCCAACTGACCGCATGATGTCGCTATTATTCCATTTACGTCGTTTGTAATCTTACTTTACGCTTTACTATTTAACTAGGCAAGTCAGTTAAAAACAAATTCTTATTTTCAATGACGGCGGAACAGCCTTGTTCGGGGGCAGAACGACAGATTTGTACCATGTCAGCTCGAGGATATGAACTTGCAACCTTTCGGTTACTAAGCCAACGCTCTAACCACTAGGCTACCCCGCCGCCCAGGGTGTCACAAATGGACCGGATCGTACGTAAAACATCCTCCACTCAGGCTGCACTTGTGTCCGTAACCTCCTTAGCTCGATTTAATGGTTTGTTGGTGAAAAAAACGGGGGACATATGCACACTGTCTTAATAAAACAACATTTTCAACCACCATGCTAGAGTGTCTAATGCTAACGTTACTTGCTGATGTTGCCCACCGTGTTCAACCAGGAGTAAGCAAAAAGCGCAAGAGGTGTGCAACATCCAGAAGTTGTCCGAAAAAACAAAAACACGATTTTTTTCCCACATATGAGTTGAGTAAATCAACGCCTGTGCACCCTAAATGGAGGATGTTTCATGTACAAACCGGTCCATGGGGGAGAGAAGTTTTTTACCGGCTGGTCTCATTAGTCAGAAAACAACATAAAATGAATAATAGCGCCACCTTGCGGCCGGTTGGGCCTGTCCCATACACAATGAGGTGAAGTGTGTACAGTATTAATATAACAGTAGATGTAATATGCACTAAAATAGATACATATGCGTCAGATTTTGCCATATCACTTATGCCCTTCAAAATGATCCACAATGAGGGAGAGATGGAGTGTGTGTGTGGCTGTAAGTGTGCACATATGGACCTTAAGTCCCCACAAGAATAGTAAACAAATAGCAATTTAACCAACTGGGGAGGTCAAATGCTATTTCTAAGGGGTTTACGGATTAGTTAGAATTAGTGTTAGAATTAGGGTTAAGAACTAGGGTTAGGTTTAGCTTCGGTTTTATGGTTTGGGTTAAGGTTAGGTTTTAGGGTAAGGGTTAGTGTTAGGTTAAGGGTTAGTGGGTAGGGAAAATAGGATTTTGAATCGGACTGAATTGTGTGTCCCAAGTTATACAAGACTGTGTGTGTGTCCGTGCTGTTTGCTAGGTAGATTTGTCTGAATTAAATGATAAAGCCTTCTTCTTGACACCTGGTTAGTTTGTCCCCGGGGGTGTGTGAGGGGATAGGCTGATATTTTAATCTCCGAGCACACAGATATCCATAGCATCCTTGGAACCTTTTTTCTTCTCTCTGCCAAAGACCCAATGGCCGCTATCAAGGTTACATGGCAGGCTGAGTGGCCGAGCTCATTTCCATTTCAATCTCTCCTTCCTCTCCTAACCCCCACTCCTAGGAATGGATAGCAGTTAGGATACAGAGAATAGACTGCTGTATACAAAAATAGACCCTGGTCATTACACACTTAACATAATATATACAGTGGGGCAGAAAAGTATTTAGTCAGCCACCAATTGTGCAAGTTCTCCCACTTAAAAAGATGAGAGGCCTGTAATTTCCATCATAGGTACACAGACAAAATGAGAAAAAAAAATCCAGAAAATCACATTGTAGGATTTTTTATTAATTAATTTGCTAATTATGGTGGAAAATAAGTATTTGGTCAATAACAATAGTTAATCTAAATACTTTGTAATATACCCTTTGTTGGCAATGACAGAGATCAAATGTTTTCTGTAAGTCTTCACAAGGTTTTCACACACTGTTGCTGGTATTTTGGCCCATTCCTCCATGCAGATCTCCTCTAGAGCAGTGATGTTTTGGGGCTGTTGCTGGGCAACACAGACTTTCAACTCCCTCCAAAGATTTTCTATGGGGTTGAGATCTGGAGACTGGCTAGGCCACTCCAGGACCTTGAAATGCTTCTTACGAAGCCACTCCTTCGTTGCCCGGGCGGTGTGTTTGGGATCATTGTCATGCTGAAATCCCCAGCCACGTTTCATCTTCAATGCCCTTGCGGATGGATGGAGGTTTTCACTCAAAATCTCACGATACATGGCCCCATTCATTCTTTCCTTTACACGGATCAGTCGTCCTGGTAACTTTGCAGAAAACAGTCCCAAAGCATGATGTTTCCACCCCCATGCTTCACAATAGGTATGGTGTTCTTTGGATGCAACTCAGCATTCTTTGTCCTCCAAACACGACGAGTTGAGTTTTTACCAAAAAGTTATATTTTGGTTTCATCTGACCATATGACATTCTCCCAATCTTCTTCTGGATCATCCAAATGCTCTCTAGCAAACTTCAGACGGGCCTGGACATGTACTGGCTTAAGTAGGGGGACACGTCTGGCACTGCAGGATTTGAGTCCCTGGCGGCGTAGTGTGTTACTGATGGTAGGCTTTGTTACTTTGGTCCCAGCTCTCTGCAGGTCATTCACTAGGTCTCCCCGTGTGGTTCTGGGATTTTTGATCACCGTTCTTGTGATAATTTTGACCCCACGGGGTGAGATTTTGCGTGGAGCCCCAGATCGAGGGAGATTATCAGTGGTCTTATATGTCTTCCATTTCCTAATAATTGCTCCCACAGTTGATTTCTTCAAACCAAGCTGCTTACCTATTGCAGATTCAGTCTTCCCAGCCTGGTGCAAGTCTACAATTTTGTTTCTGGTGTCCTTTGACAGCTCTTTGGTCTTGGCCATAGTGGAGTTTGGAGTGTGACTGTTTGAGGTTGTGGACAGGTGTCTTTTATACTGATAACAAGTTCAAACAGGTGCCATTAATACAGGTAACAAGTGGAGCACAGAGGAGCCTCTTGAAGAAGTTGTTACAGGTCTGTGAGAGCCAGAAATCTTGCTTGTTTGTAGGTGACCAAATACTTATTTTCCACCATAATTTGCAAATAAATTCATTAAAAATCCTACAATGTGATTTTCTGGATTTTTTTGTTGTTCATTTTGTCTGTCATAGTTGAAGTGTACCTATGATGACAATTACAGGCCTCTCTCATCTTTTTAAGTGGGATAACTTGCACAATTGGTGGCTGACTAAATACTTTTTTGCCCCACTGTACATTGCACATTACCCCTGTCATACACATTGTACACATCTCATAGTCACATAATACATATTGCACATTTCCCTTGCATCACAGGCACTCTTACCACTGCCCCTGAAAACCGGAGGCATCGGAGTTCTCCCGACCCAGCTGAGGGTGATGGCGTACTAACACAGCTCAGCTTTACATCTTGTTGTTTAGGTATTTAATAGACATAGGAATGACGCTTACATGTAGGGAGCCTATAGTGTCTGCCTGAGGGGAGGCGCTTATTCATGGAATGAAGTACAAATAATTTTCTGCGCTTGTCTGGTAATGGTCTTTTCAAAAATTGTCGGCAGGGATGGCGGTTGCTTCACAACCATGACCTTCATGGCAGTTTGTATCAGGCATGCAATTTGAGATTTCAGTTGGACTGATAAATTGCCAAAATAAACTGTGATCCCATATCTAAGGATATTCTCTATAACCGCATGATAGAAAAGGAACATTATTTTCTGGTCAACTCCAAAAATCTGAGACTATGTAGGAAAGAGGCTTTGTTGGACTCCGACACTCTCTATTTGGACCTTCTAGCTAAGCACATTGTCCATATGTACACCTAGGTACTTGTATGAACTAACCTATGCTATGTTAGCATTGTGGACAACCACAGGGGTGTGTGGTCACCGACAGATATGGGGTCAAACACCATCTCTTTTGTTTTCTTTACATGAAGGATGAAATTGTGCTCATCACACCACTTGACAAACCTTTGAATCTCTGACCTGTACACAGTAGTATCAGCCTAATACAATAGACCAAGAATGGTGGTATCATCTGAAAACTATACAATGTAATTATCAGGATGACTGCTGGTTCATTCATTTGTGTACAGTGTGAATAAGATGGGCAACCTCACACAACCCTGTGCTAATGTCTCTAGACTCAGAGAGGGTTGCATTAACGTTAACCTGCTGAGTCTGGCTAGTCAGGAATGAGTGGTACTGCCGAATGGTGTAGGGGTTAACACCCCTCTGCTTCAACTGGCCCTCCTGTTGCAGACCCAACTGCCATTGCATGCCCTTCGTGGAGAACGCCTTTATTTGTGACTCTAAACAGTAAACACTGTGGATGCCATAAAAAGCATAAATCAATGGGTTGGCCACATTATGGTGGTGTCAGAGTAGTCATTAATTATGATTTCTGAGCACAGACACATGCAAGACAAGCTGTTAGTCTAATCACTGGAGATTGGGCAGGGCTAGACTGGGGCTGAGGAGGGGGCTGGAGCTTGGGAGTTGGGGCTGGGGTGTAACTGGGTTAGTTTGGGCTGGGATACAGCGCTATGCGAGAAGGCTGGGTTAGGTTAGTGTACAGGGTTATGAGAACACTGAGGCTGGGTATAGCACAGGGCTGTGGTGAGTCTGTCACCTGTGAATGATCTATGGTGAGGCAGCGGCTGGGTGGGAGACAGATGGAGGAACGGGCCGCAGCATTGTGTTGAGGACAGAGATAGCAGCAGAAAGGTTACTGAATAAATAGAACACAGTGGAACATCTGCTGTTGACTTAACATAACATACCCCAGGCTCTAACAGTAGACTTTGGGAGAATCTCAATTGCACTCTCCTTGCGTCCCCTCTCCTCGCCTCCTTCTCAAAAACCCATTGGAGGAGAAAGTTAGTTAGAGGGAAGGGACCTCTGGCTTTCTCATCCAATGGGTTTTGAGATGGAGGCGAGTAGAGAAGAGAGAGGACGCGAGGAGTATGCAATTGAAATTCTCCCTATATTCACAAATAAAAGGTGCTGTCTGGAACCTCGAAATGTTCTTCAGCTGTCCTCATAGGATAACCCTTTGAAGAACCCTTTTGAGTTCCATGTAGTGGTTAGAGTGTTGGGCCAGTAACCGAAAGGTTGCTGGATCAAATCCCCTGGCTGACAAGGTACACATCTGTCATTCTCCCCCTGAACAAGACAGTTAACCCACTGTTCCCTGGTAGGTCATCATTGTAAATAGGAATTTGTTCTAAACTGACTTGCCTAGTTAAATAAATAAAAATGTAGGACCCTTTCCACAGAGGGTTCTATGTAGAACCAAAAAAGGGTTCTCCTAGGCAAAAAACCCCTTTGGAACCTTTATTTTAAATTTTTAAAGAGTGTACCTCTCTCTCAAACACATACACTCACTCAAACAGCACAGCTCGATCACACCAGATCATTACAGTAACTTAACTGAATACAGTGATAGAGCTGTGTCTTGTGTGCTGTTTGGGTTATAATCTTGTCAGGCTGTGGGAATCTGTAACATGAGTTAACAGTCCAAGATTTCCAGTTGATCCCGCATGATGGACTGATTGATTTACAGCAGTGTCACCGGGTCACAGGAGGGATGGCATGCTTCACACAGGCAGCCAATACCATTGTCTGGTGTGTGTGTACTATATATACCAGCCGATGCCTACATGCTTGCACAAAAGCCTTCAGTCCAAAAGCTTTCGACAAAGAGAGCACCTAACAGTGCAAATCAGGTAAGGGAACATCAGTAGAGGATTTAGTGATTATTATCAATCAAACTGTCTTATTATTGATTTGGTAATGTATTGCACTGAATGGTAGCTAGTTAATGTTCATTTATCATACTCATACCATGAGGGGTTTATGCCTCAACTGTAGTTTTTCAGGGATGTCTCTCTGACTCTACGTCTCTGATACAAAACAGACTGCTCTCTCTCAAAGGTTCAACAATGGCTGATGAGTAAGTACTACTTTTTAGAATGTTGTTACATAGGCAGTGTTTATTTATCCTAAATAGCTAATTTGTCATATTGAAATGAATGCTTTGTTCAGAAGTGAGTGAAGTCCATGCATTCATATGTCTGTCTGTCTGTCTGTCTGGCTTTCTCTCTCTCCCTCCTTCAACTCTAAATGGCCATTGCAGTGATGTAAGTTTTTCTTTGAACTCTTTTGAAGTAAATCAAAATGAAATGTTTTGATATGTGTACTGACTGTGTGTGTGTCCTCAGAATGCCCCCATGCCAATGGCTCCAAAGGTCGAACACACCAAGGTAGATCTAATGTAATAATTGTCCATCTGTTACAATGGAAATGTGTCTGGAACTCTGCTACCAACACAACACACAAAGCGCTCCCAACACATCTACAGGTGTTATCAATATCAATGTTAATGCTCCTCTCTTGTTTTACCTCTCTTGTTTTATTTTCAGGGAAAGGTATGACAGGTGTGGGTAGGACTGAGTGGGGTACGCCAGTCAGAGAGACTTTGGCTAATTTTAGAGCTGGATGCCATGTTGCTGCCTCTGAACATTATATTAATCCAAGTCTTAACAAGTATTTGCATTATAATTTTTGCAGTTCAGTTAGCTAGCTTTGTGTAGTTAACTTAATAAAATAATATGTGAACTGCTAGGCCACTATTGCCCAGGAAGAAGCAAAATGGCTGCTGCTGAATTATGTAATGCTGTGTAAATGTGTCTTCATGTGCTTTTTGGTTGAAACCGACATCCCCAATCTCTCTATGTTTATGGCTCTGGGATAGACCTGTGTGGGGTATGGCTGTAGGAATGTGTGGGGTAGGGCCATTGCGCTCAAATATAATGCGTACCGGAACCTAAATATAAAGAGTACCGGCACCCAAAATGAATACTGGCACCTATTTCAGTCCACCTCGAGCACTGGGTAGGACTGTAGGAATGTGTGGGGTAGGGTTGTGTGGGGTAGGGCTGTGTGGGGTAAAAATGCATGGGGTAGGGACTTGTGAGGTAGGCCCGTGTGGGGTAAGTCTGTGTTGGGTAAGTCTGTGTGGGGTAGGGATTATTGGGGTAGGGATTTGTGGGGTAGAGTTATGTGGGTTAGGGTTGTATATACAGTATTACAGTCTTAGGGAAAAAAGGTGCTATTTCGAACCAGAAAGGGTTCTTTGGCTTTCCCTATAGGAGAACCCCTTTTGGTTCCAGGTAGAACCCTTTCCAGAGGGTTCTACATGGAACCCAAAAGAGTTCTATCTTGAACCAAAAAAAGTTATACCTGGAACCAAAAAGGCAGATCTATTTAAGGAGCAATACCACATATTCCAACTGTTTTGAAACAAGCAAACTTCCACACTGGCTTTACACAGATGTGGCCCAAATCTAGGACCTTGGAACAGAATGTCACACCCTCAATTATTAAACACTTATTTAAATAGAATTTATTGGTTTTATTTTCAGCCCAAGTCCAAGATCTCATCCTCCCGCAAGGTGTCACTGAAGGTAACAAGCATGGACGCAAACACATGCACACAAAAGCACCATCTCCTCCACACCGTCAAGCTGCCCAAAACAGCTGATAGAGTAAGACACACACACTACCTCTCCAACCTCCGTTCGTCTACCCCCACCAGATCCTCCTATTGTCACGTGCATTAGAGGAGCTGGAGGCAGAGAAACAAGCCAGAGAGGAGGAGAAGGTTCGCTACCTGGGGGAGCAGCTACCGCCCCTGCAGGTGTCTGGCCTGTCCTTGGAGGAGCTGCAGGTGAGTGACAGACACTACAGCAAATCTGGGAGGAGCATGAAGAACTACAGAGTTACTTTACCATTAGAAATAAGGGCTACCTCCCGAGTGGCGCAGCGGACTGAGGCGCTGCATCGCAGTGCTTAAGGCGTCACTACAGACCCGGGTTTGATCCTAGGCTGTGTCATAGCCGGCCGTGACTGGGAGACCCATGAGGTGGCGTACAATCGGCTCAGTGTCGTCCGGGTTAGGGGAGGGTTTGGCCGGACGGGACTTTCTTGTCCCATCACACTCTAGCAACTCTTTGTGGCGGGCCGGATGCCTGCAAGCTGACTTTGGTCGCCAGCTGGTGCGGCTGGCTTCCGGGTTAAGCGAGCAGTGTGTCAAGAAGCAGTGCGGCTTGGCAGGGTCGTTTATCAGAGGTCACATGGCTTTTGACATGCGCGTCTCCCAAGTCCGTAGTGGAGTTGCAGCGATGGGACAAGACTGTACCTACCAATTGGATATCATGAAATTGGGGAGAAAAAAAGGGTAAAAGTACAAAATAAAATAAAAGTACAAAATAAGGGCTAAATGTATACTGTGTGTATGTGTTGTAGAAACTGTGTAAGCAGCTCCATACCAGGATTGACCAAGTGGATGAGGAGCGCTATGACTGTGAGGCCAAAGTCTACAAGAACGGCAAAGATGTATGAAACCACGTAACCACCTACAGTACTACACACCTTCACACTTATTTAAACAAACATCAAATCATCCATCATCTAATTGATCATCATTTTATTAGTTTAATGTCAGGGACCATGTACAACAAATAGCAGTCATCTGATCCCTCCCCCCACTGCAGATCCACGAGTTGAAGCTGAAGGTGATGGACATGGGGGGTAAGTTTAAGAAGCCAGCTCTGAGGAAGGTCAGAGTATCAGCAGAAGAGATGATGAGAGCACTGCTGGGCACCAAACACAAAGAACATATGGACCTCCGATCCAACCTCAAGTCTGTTAAGAAAGAGGACATCAAACAGGAGAAGGTGAGCAAACATGAAACGACAGACAGAATACAGACAGCAAAACCGGGATCTAACAATAAGCCTGATGAATTGATTCGGGCCAGCTAGGACTGGTTTGATGCGGTTATTTCTGGTCTGATGTGGTCTTGTTTGCCCCCGGCAGGAGGGCAACCTGGAAGTGGGAGACTGGAGGAAGAACGTGGAGGCCATGTCTGGCATGGAGGGCAGGAAGAAGATGTTTGATGCTGGCGGGGGCCAATAAGGTGGTTCCTCACCACATGGTGGTGGGGACACAGACTTCCATGACACTGAGGAGTAAAAAAAAATGTTGGAGAGAGAAGAGAGAGAGTGGAGATAGTGAGAGGGACTGGGAAAACCTGTGTCCATGACTGAACTAAAGGTGCACAACTCAGGTCCTAAACCAGGGCTTTAAGACACCACACTTCACACTTCTGAGTCTCTGTGTCAAAGGTATTACTGCTGTAGAGCTCATGTTGCCTGCTGCAGGTTATAGCGTAGCTACAAAAGTGCCTATCAAATCACTACTGCATTTAGTCTAACCAATGTTCTCTCAAGTAGTATCTTTAAAAAAAAATCAAGTTAAGTTTAAGGAATGTGAATATACAAAACTGCCCAATGTTCTTTGTAAAAAGTCAGAAACTTGTAAATAGTAATTGTGTTGACTTAGCCTACACATACTGACTTGTCTGTAGTAACATAGCCAAAGGAAATGACATAACCACAAAAACATATTAAAAATCACTGTAATTCAAAAACCGAAGGTTGTATGTATGAATGTTTGACAACCAGTTGCACAACATGCTGTAGCACCACTATTATAGTATACTGTATACTGAACATAGTAGAATTACACGGTTACACCTGTGGCGTCTCATGAGTCAACAAAACAATTAGATGCTTCATTTTCTATTTTATGAATTGACAATTTCAATATAAATTAGACAGTGATGAATGTACTCTGCATACCACCATGCAGGCAGCTGACTGCATGTATCAGTGTGTGTAGAATGGGATGACCTTGTCTTCAGACATCCTGACAGTGTAAAGGCACAGTGTTAACCTCTGACCCAGGATATACTTAGCCTCTGTTCCTTCCAAGAATTCATTCCACTCTGACAAACGCCTCAGACACGTCACAGGCGACCTCAGTATAACATCACTGAATGACCTCGGAATGACAGGCGAAGGTTGAGAATCAGAAACACCTCAGGCATGCAAAAACAGAGGCCACCAGAGGTGGAACACAGGTGTGTGTGTGTGTTGGCTCACTCGTTCGATGTCTGTATATGTACAGATTTAAAAAAAATACTTGCTCACTCAGAATAGTTTTTTTGCAATTTTGTGCCACCAAACTTCAAAGAAACGTAATATAACATCATGTTGGATAAAAAAAATTAGGATCACAAACTGTAAACTCTATTTATTGCTACAACTAAAGTAGATGGCTTGGCAGATGAAAAACAGCAGCTGACGTTTTGTCAAAACTGGTCATAAACCAGTACAACTCACAGTCGCAGGTTAAAGGGTCCTATAAATTACTCTTGGTGGAAGGAGTTGATGTTGCTGTGGTCCAGGTGTAGCTCTTCCAAGGATGGTAAGTAAAGGTTGAGGCTGTCTCGTGAATTTGTTTGAACTAAGAGAGAGACCGCTCAGGTTCGTCAGAAGCAGAAATACATTGTGAATGAGACTATCCCTGTCTGTGATAAGTTAAGACTTCTTTACCTAAATGGTTTCCACTCAAAGACAGGTGTTTGAGATGAGAGGGCCAAGAAGGATTCTCCTTTAACTCAATTCTATTGGGGCTCAAGTCCAGTAACTCAAGACACTTAATCTGATGGGTGTGGTTGGCGATAGCATGGAGTTTCGTAAACCTGTTTTTTCTCAGGATGAGTTCTTTGAGCCCTGGGAATATAGGGTTGTGTTCACACTCAAAATGCCAAAACCCTGCAGTCTGTAGGACCTGGTTAGAGAGGTCCAACACCTGCAGGTTTGGCAGGCCTGAAATCAGACCACAGAGCATGAAGTTCATAACAGTCCCGGAGATCCTCAGCTTTACCAGACTTCTATTAATATGCAGTACCAGTAAAAAATATGGACACACCTGCTCATTTTACTTTGTAGAATAACGAATAGTGAAGACATCAAAACTATGAAAAAACACATATGCAAATAATCTGCTCAGACCCCAACCAAGGATCATAAAAAGTCAGGCTATAAATTCTCGGACAACCCAAAGATTCCTAGATGCCCTTCCAGTCTCCCTCCGCCTGCCCAAGGACATCAGAGTACAAAAATCAGTTAACCACCTAACTGAGGAACTCAATTTAACCTTGTGCAATACCCTAGATGCAGTCACCATTTGGACAGGTTAAAAGCTCTGATGTAAAGTCCCCTGTTTAGGGGCCCTGCGTGGTTCTGGTACTGATTCAGACTGATTTTTAGCCCTTTTTCTCCCCAAATTCGTGGTATCCAATTGGTAGTTAGTCTTGCCCCATTGCTGAGAGGCGACGGTCGAGAGCCGTGCGTCCACCGACATACGGCCCCGCCAAGCCACACTGCTTCTTGACACAATGCCCGCTTAACCCAGAAGCCAGCCACACCAATGTGTCGGAGGAAACACCGTACACCTGGAGTCGATAAAGCACGATGGGACAAGGACATCCCGGCCGGCCAAACCCTCCCCTAACCCAGACGACGATGGGCCAATTTGTGCGCCACCTCATGGGTCTCATGAGGAGATTCTGTGCTACTTGTGCTGCTTTAACATACTGAACGAATGAGGTAGTCATAAAAAAAAATTATCGAAAACTATTATTGCACATAGTGTGAGTCCATGCGACTTACCATGTGAATTTTTACTCCTGAACTTATTTAGGCTTGCCATAACAAAGAGAGTTGAATAACTATTGATTCAAGACATTTCAGCTTTTCATTTTTAATTAATTGTGTTTATTTTTGTAATTTTGTAATTTTTGTTTTATTTTTTATATTTTAAGTAATATCTTAATTATTGTTACAAATGTATGATGCTCATTTTCCTGAGTCTCTACTCTTTTGTTTGAAAATAAATCGTTTTTACAGCATGGCAGACCGTTAGAGCTCCCAAGACTGGAATGTACAGCAAAACAGAAAGGGCGTGTAGACACGAGACAGAAGGTAGAAACAGCTGCCATGAGTCTGACTTCAGTAACAAAAAGGTCAGATACATAGACAAGGTATTGTGATACTCCCAATCACATTGTGAAATGGAACACAAAATGTAGCATTTTTAAAGCGGCAGTGCCGTCAAAAACAGGATTTCCAGTTTTATTTTTTTTATTTTCACACGGCGGTCGAAATAACACTGAAATTGTGAACATTTTGATAACGCCCTTTTTGTGTAAGAGCTGTTTGAAAAAAAATGCCTGGAATTTCAAGCCTGTTCAGGTGGGTGTTTTTTTTGGCCCAGATCATGACATCAATCTGATTATTCTGACCAATGACCAGCCATCGATAATTTGCATTGCATCCTCCTACTTTGAAGGGGTAAGTGGAGTAGGTTCTCGACTAGAGTTTAGACGATCCAATTCGGGAAATTAGGGCTGTGTATGTAAATATATTAACATTTGTATCAACACGTCCAAAATGATGAGACAAAGCATTTCAATGGCAAAAGGAGGCTCATGGAAATAAATTATAAAAATATATTTGGAGTTATTTTCATGAAATAAACAGTGATTTATTAGACATACAGTGATGATTTATAAATCTAATGTAAAAGACTACATGGGGGTTTTAACTGACAAGTTCAGGTAGTATTTCCACATTTCAAAAGTTTAGTTTTGTGTCAACTGAACCCCCAGCTTCGCCGGAGCTGTAGAGAAGGCACGGAGTAACATTAAAAAAAATTGTTAACTTGCACAAGGGGTTTGGTGCGGGATCCTCTTAAGTATAATCCATAGAAAATGACATAGACAGCGCTCCCGAAGGATACATGCAATAGGCACAATGTGACATCCAAGAGTCAGTAATATGTAGTAGAGCTCTACAGTAGCAGAGCTATGGAGCAGGCACTTATGAATACAGAAGGCTTCATAATGCACATCGCATATTAAAGGAAATATCCCCATCCAGTACAGTAAACTTGCCTGAATCAGAAGTGATCCCCCTTTTCACGTCTTAATTAATTATATGAATAAAACAATGTTTTAAACCAAAAAAAATACAAATCACAGTGATACAGTAACATTGTTGCATTTTGTCATTGTCAATAAATAAGCTGAACCCTGAGTACATACAAATGCTGTATGATCCATGACATTTAAAATTGTGTGTGTGTAGGTGTGTATCGTCTCTGTCTTTGGTTCGGCAGCCCAGGATTGTCCAGACTAGTTCATCAGTACCAGTGACCAGAGCAGGTCATCACTGCTCCCAGTTTTCTTATTAGTCTCTTCACTCTACCAAAGACATCTGTCTTTGTCTAGCCAAAGGAAAATATCCACACTGTGTACATTTTTACTACAACAGTATCTCCTTAGAACAGGATCCTCAGCAGTGTGTTGTTAAAATAGAGTAAACCAGTAGTATCATGTTTAAATAGAGTACCCAGTAGTGTTTTGTCCACCTTTTCTCAATTCCAGTTGTTGAGGTCTGATTCGGGACTGGGGACTGATTCGGACGCAGGTTGTTATTGATTGTCATTAGTCTTTCCCTGGAACAGCTTAGCAGTGGTCATAAAATCTGTTTTGCAACCCGAACCACACTGCTAACCCAAACAATTTTGACTTGGCAGCTGGCCCATCTTGCAGAAACAGCTCAGTTCTGCCTCCAGGGCAAGAATCATGACAATAAACATCAACCTGTGATTCAGACCTGGGACACTGGACGAGTGACTCTCTGGTCAACCAGCAGTACTGCGGATCTACATATTCAGATTTGAGTACCTCTGCTCTAGTTTTCAGTAGTGTCTTTTTCCAGGACAATCAGTACTATGTTGTGTTCCATCATCACCACACCCTCAAACCTTTTGAGTGACAGGGATATCACCCAATGGTGTCAGGAATCCCCATCGTCCTGCCCTCTCATTAACTGATCGACAGCTGTAAATGGCTGATACGAGGAATGGGGACGTTAAAGTGTGGCAGTTTCCTTGCACCCACGGATGAGTCGTCGTGGGTACGGCTGCATCACTGAACGTTTTGGCTGTGTTGTTGTGGGTTACGTGCCGCTGCGTTGGGTGCGTCTGTTCCACATGCCACGTTTAGAGTGGTAGTGATGTAGGAAGTTCCTCATGTAGATACGCTCCACCTCCAGACCCGACTGCAGAATCCTGACACAGAGCAGGGGAGAGCAACATAATTCCTATTAATGATGAGATTGACAGAGCAGGCATGAGCAACAGAACACACACAAACATGCACCAAACAACCATAGACAAACACACACCTGTCCAGCAGCTCCCAGTCCTCTCCTCCCCAGCGGTCAGTGAAGTCATGTGTGTTCATGCCTCCTGCAGCATCCAAGTCAGACTTATAGATCCCCAGCAGACCAAACCCATTCACCTCCCAGTAACCTGGAACACACACAGAGACGTGTGAGACGTGTGTGTGTGTACATGCTTGTGTGTGTGCACGTGCTTGTGTGTGTGTACCTCTGGGCTCCCTAGGCGTAGCCCCACAGTCCAGTCTCATGACGATAGGAGCGAAGGCCATGTGTCCCTCCACACAGTGTTTCCTGACTGAGTCGATGATGGAGGGGGGGAAGTGGATGTGGAGGTCACACAGAAACACTATACTGTGCTCATTCTGGGGAGGAAAAGAGAATATTTATGCCCATTTCATGAAACTCAGTTGATGTATGGAACACAAAACAGGACACACCCACTGTCTGTCACAGTGATGATGTCACTGATCATGTCTCACTCACAGTGATGAGGTCGATGCCGGCCTGTAGACCAGCGGAACGCTCAAAGTTCCCACTCAGCTTCAAGTATTGGTACCTGGTACACAGAGGCAAGTTATCAGGGGTGAAAGTAAGCCGCACGGTTCAATCATTCGCTTATCACAATCATTTAAGCAACGATGCCAACACGGTAGGATTTTACACCATCATTTATTATTGCCGCATCTCAGCCAAATGAAAAATGAGCAAATGGACTAGAAAATTGGTGGTATATGCTCCAAAATGCAGTGTGGTTTCATATCTGTGACGAGAAAAATGAGACATTTGATCAAGGCATAGATGAATGTCCAAGACCGAGACAGCAGTGGACAACACCTCAACATTAATGCTGGAATTATTTTAGAGTGGAGGAATGTGCACAAGTAGTCTACGGGAGGCTTTCAGATGATTGAAAATGGTTTACATACAATTTTTATAATTTATTGCTCAATTAAATGCCACACACTGCATACCTGTGCAGGGTGGATGCCTTTAGTGCTGCCTCTATGTCCATGTCAGTGCTGTTGTAGTCGGTGATGATGAGGTTGAAGTTGGGGTCTCCAGTGGTCTGGTACAGACCCTCCATGTCAACTATCAGCTGCTGCACCCAGCGGGCCTGGTTCTTTACTGACACACACAGATAGACACCCACAAGAATAAAGCAATATATCGCCCTACAACAGCAGGAGAGTAGCAGTAGGGTGTGTGTTTGTGCGTACCTGGTACGATGAAGTGGACAGTAGCAGTAGGGTGTGTGTTTGTGCGTACCTGGTACGATGAAGTGGACAGTAGCAGTAGGGTGTGTGTTTGTGCGTACCTGGTACGATGAAGTGGACAGTAGCAGTAGGGTGTGTGTTTGTGCGTACCTGGTACGATGAAGTGGACAGTAGCAGTAGGGTGTGTGTTTGTGCGTACCTGGTACGATGAAGTGGACAGTAGCAGTAGGGTGTGTGTTTGTGCGTACCTGGTACGATGAAGTGGACAGTAGCAGTAGGGTGTGTGTTTGTGCGTACCTGGTACGATGAAGTGGACAGTAGCAGTAGGGTGTGTGTTTGTGCGTACCTGGTACGATGAAGTGGACAGTAGCAGTAGGGTGTGTGTTTGTGCGTACCTGGTACGATGAAGTGGACAGTAGCAGTAGGGTGTGTGTTTGTGCGTACCTGGTACGATGAAGTGGACAGTAGCAGTAGGGTTCCAGTGAAAACCAACAGGGTTGCAAAGCAACATCTCAGGGGCAGGGCGAAGCGGCGGGAGTCCCCGGGGGCGAGATAGTCTGTGGCGAATCAGAGTATAGATGTAGTGTGACAGGCGAAGGTGTTGGCCATTCACATCCCTCAGCTCCAGCTCCAGGAAGTACCTGCTGCCTTGAGCTCCATCCACTCTCCTCTCAACGTTCAGCACACGCAGCAGGCTGAAACGCCTAGGGAGGGAGGGAAGGACAGGTTTAACACACACTCACACTTCCACATGTACTGTACACACACACACACACACACACACACACACACACTGACCCATGGTGTCTGTGGTTGAGTTTGTCCATGAAGGCCTTGACGACAGGCAGAGCGTCTCTAGGGCGGAGCAGCAGGTTACCAGACACGTTACAGCGGAGGTCTATCCAATCAGAGCGCATCGCTTGGAGGTCTAAAGGGGTCACCTGGAATGTCTGAGCCCAGTTCACCTCAGGGTCAAACACTGGTCGAGGGGTGGAGTCATAAGACAAGCCCTCCACCTCTTCAGAGTCTCCCTCAAGACCCCATAAAGACTCACTCACACCCACCTCCTCCCCCTCTCTCTCACCACCTCCCCCTCTGTCAACCCCTTCAACCAGACGGTCCATCCCTCTGACCACACCAGGGGGCAGATCCCCGTGGAGTGTGTTGTCATAGTCAGGTTGCGGTCGTGACTTTATCTGTGGTTGTGCTCGGAGGATGACATCTGTCTCTAGGACCTGGACTCTCTTCCTAGTCACAGTTGCTTTGTGGTCCGACTTAATTAGCGGTGGTTTAACCTCAGGCAGTCGTGTGGTCGACTGTTTGGTAACCGCTGACCACAGCTCTAGTGTACGGTTAACAAGTCTCCGCCCTCGACCGACCCTGATGGACCAATTAGAGACAGTGGGAGGTGGGAGGTGCTTCAGGGGATTGGGTGTTGCGCTACCCCAACCCCTCGGACCAGGCTGTTGAACACGCCGGTGACTCCCTTGCAGCTGGGGAAGCTGAACTTCTGGTCCGTCTCCCTCTACTGGCAGGTTCTGGTCTAGTTTTTGTGGTGCAGGTAAAATCTTTAACCCGGCTGAGGTCTGTTCGGCTGGTCTCTCTCTTCGTCTGGTTTGTTTTCGGGCTACTGGTCCCATAACTTCGTTGTCTCCTGGTTTCTGTTCCCCTGCTCTGGACTTCACAGGTCTGAGTTGTTCTGCTGGTCTGTCTGCTGGTCTTTCTGCTAGTCTCAGCTGTTCTGCTGGTGTAGTCTGTAGTGATGTATGTGACCCAGGACCAGGGGGGATCCCCAACCCATCCTGTTCTGTTGCTCTGGTCTGGACTACAGCTTGTTGCTTTACTACAGCTGCTGCATTTGTTTCTCTCCTCTTCCTCCTCTTATTATACGTGAGAGTATCAAACATGTTTGTGTGTGTAGGTGCCCTGTTGGCCTGTGGCAGGGAGAAGAGTTTACGTCGTCGTCTCTGAGTGTAATCGTCATAGTCGTCTCCATAGTCAGGAGGGGCGGGGTCTTTCTTACTAGCCCCTCCCACATTTGGAGGAGCCTCGCCATCTAACCTCTCCTCTGGGACCGCCTTTCTCCTCCTCAAGATGCCATCAACTACCAAACAACACGCAGACAGAGAAGAGTGTTAAAATATAACCAAGGCCGACCTGCGACAGTTCATATACACTGCTCAAAAAAATAAAGGGAACACTAAAATAACACATCCTAGATCTGAATGAATGAAATATTCTTATTAAATACGTTTTTCTTTACATAGTTGAATGTGCTGACAACAAAATCACAAAAATGATCAATGGAAATCAAATTTATCAACCCATGGACGTCTGGATTTGGAGTCACACTCAAAATTAAAGTGGATAACCACACTACAGGCTGATCCAACTTTGATGTAATGTCCTTAAAACAAGTCAAAATGAGGCTCAGTAGTGTGTGTGGCCTCCACGTGCCTGTATGACCTCCCTACAACGCCTGGGCATGCTCCTGATGAGGTGGCGGATGGTCTCCTGAGGGATCTCCTCCCAGACCTGGACTAAAGCATCCGCCAACTCCTGGACAGTCTGTGGTGCGAGACATGATGTCCCAGATGTGCTCAATTGGATTCAGGTCTGGGGAACGGGTGGGCCAGTCCATAGCATCAATGCCTTCCTCTTGCAGGAACTGCTGACACACTCCAGCCACATGAGGTCTAGCATTGTCTTGCATTAGGAGGAACCCAGGAGGAACCCAGGGCCAACCGCACCAGAATATGGTCTCACAAGGGGTCTGAGGATCTCATCTCGGTACCTAATGGCAGTCAGGCTACCTCTGGCGAGCACATGGAGGGCTGCGCGGCCCCCCAAAGAAATGCCACCCCACACCATGACTGACCCACCGCCAAACCGGTCATGCTGGAGGATGTTGCAGGCAGCAGAACGTTCTCCACAGCATCTCCAGACTCTGTCACGTGCTCAGTGTGAACCTGCTTTCATCTGTGAAGGTCACAGGGCGCCAGTGGAGAATTTGCCAATCTTGTTCTCTGGCAAATGCCAAACGTCCTGCACGGTGTTGGGCTGTAAGCACAACCCACACCTGTGGACGTCGGGCCCTCATACCACCCTCATGGAGTCTGTTTCTGACCGTTTGAGCAGACACATGCACATTTGTGGCCTGCTGGAGGTCATTTTGCAGGGCTCTTGCAGTGCTCCTCCTCCTGCTGGGTTGTTGCCCTCCTACGGCCTCCTCCACGTCTCCTGAGTTACTGGCCTGTCTCCTGGTAGCGCCTCCATGCTCTGGACACTACGCTGACAGACACAGCAAACCTTCTTGCCACAGCTCGCATTGATGTGTTATCCTGGATGAGCTGCACTACTTGAGCCACTTGTGTGGGTTGTAGACTCCGTCTCATGCTACCACTAGAGTGAAAGCACCGCCAGCATTCAAAAGTGACCAAAACATCAGCCAGGAAGCATAGGAACTGAGAAATGGTCTGTGGTTACCACCTGCAGAACCACTCCTTTATTGGGGTGTCTTGCTAATTGCCTATAATTTCCACCTGTTGTCTATTCCATTTGCACAACAGCATGTGAAATTTATTGCCAATCCGTGTTGCTTCCTAAGTGGACAGTTTGATTTCACAGAAGTGTGATTGACTTGGAGTTACATTGTGTTGTTTAAGTGTTCCCTTTATTTTTTTGAGCAGTGTACTTTTTAACCAAAGAAAAATGTGTGTCTCCTACCTCTACCTCTGGCCCGGCCCTCTCCCTCCTGCCCCTCTGGCTCATCCAGCCTCATGTACCTGGAAAACCCATACCTAGAGAGTGGTGATACGGGGTGAGGGGTAGAGAGGGAATGTTATCATCTCTCTCTGACGACATTATCCATAACTTCAGTGATTGCACCCTGCCCTCTGCTGTTTGGTAATGGTAACGACCTCATACAGGTTAAGCCGCTTCTTAGACCAGAGTCATAGATAGAGAGCTAACAAATACAAACACTCTCCCTATCCCTCTCCCGGCCTCTCTCCCTCCTTCTCACCTGTCCAGGTATAGGGGACTGTCGTGGTAGAAGCAGGTGTTGTCTGTCTCCATGTGTGTGAGCCGCGTGTAGTCGTTGGGATAGATGTAGGACATGTGGACCTGGAGACACACAAACATGGTAATAACACGCTCATTTCTGTTAGTTATAGGGATTCGAGGTGGAATATTTATGGTACTTACAAATTGCAGGCCTTGGTATCGCAGCAGAGGGAAGCCTTTGATGATGTAGCTGGGTTTATAGGAGCAGTCAGGTAACACGCCTTGTAGGAACCTACTGTCTAAGGCAGGGACTACACACACAGAGTTATTTGTTCAATCTAGTGACTGTAGTGTTGTGTGTGTGTGTGTGTGTGTGTGTGTGTGTGTGTGTGTGGTCTTACTCTGGTATAGGGTGTCGCGTGGGTCGACTCTCAGCATGTCGGCTGCAGGCTGGTTGCTCAGCTGGTTGTCGGGCTGGTTGCTAGGCGAGCGGGTGTGACTAGCAGCCGTTTGGGGTACATGAGTGATGTCACTCATCCTCAGAGCAGACTCATCTGTACACACACACACAAACATCTGAAATACATGTCTGAAATAACAGTTAGGTAGTTAAAATTTGTTAGTAATATTGAATAGCTAGAGTGTGTGTGTACGTGTGTGTGTTACTCACTGCTGTAGAGGGATATGTACTTGGAGCTGATGACTGTAAACCTTAGACCCTCCTGGTTCAGCTGCCACTGTGTCAAAACAAATACACACACACACACACACACACACACACTTAAAACTACTGCCCAGATGCGCGCGCACACACACACGAAAGTGTAGAGAAGAGGGGAAACTCACCGCCACCTCTATGTGGTCTGTTCCTCTGTCGTTCTGTTTATGGACTATCTCAAAGAAGTACCTCCTTTGAACTGACAGCCTGCAGAACACACAAAACAGTTACTGTATGCTAGTCTCTGATATGCAGTTGTAGATGCCTGCCATGTCATGCCCCTTAACTGTGAATGCCTTTCTTCCTCCCGCTTCCATAGCTACCTCCCCCTCTCCTGCCAATACCTGACTATCACCTCCCTCCCTCTATCACCTCCTTTAACCTCTCTCCCCCTGTCCCCCTCCCTCTTTCTACTCTACCCCTCTCTAGCCTGTGGTCCATGCTTCATTATGGTAGTTGTGACAGCTTCTTTTGTCAGGATCAAACCCATGTCTCCCTGCACCATTCATCATTGTACACACCCACACTCACCTCAAAAGGTGTGTTTGTGTACATTTCTGAATGTGTGTGTGTGTTCATCCTGGCTCAGTAACATAGCTGAGCCACCACAAGAAGAAAAACAACCTCTGCTAAAAATAACTCTCAGCCCTGTGTTTGGATATATTTTCAGTTATTCACTTGAAACAAATAGATTCATACACAATTTTGCTTCCCGACAAACTTCCGGAAATCATAGCCTTCACTCATACACACCCACACAGTGTTTAGCTGACTCACCAAACCGGTCTGGATGTCTGACTGGCATACTTCCCAAACTCACCAGGAGCAGTCCACTCCATGCCAGTCTGCAAAACACCACACACATTCAGAGAGCTGCCAGAACCCCAAATAAACACTATCATTACAGTCACTGTAGACATCTTAGGTCCAAACTGACAAACACTCTCAGAGCCCACCTTGCCAATCCAGGCCAGTAGCTGCAGGTTGAGTGGAGAGTTATCCCGGCTCAGCCAGAACTCAGAGTTATCATCAGAGCTCACCGCAAACACAAACTCACCTGGAACAAACAGACACACAGAGATGGCAAATCTAGTCAGATAATTCTTTGAATTAGGTGTTCCTCTGGGTTCAGTGTTTGGACCCCTGTGGTTCAGTCACCCTGTGGCATGTAAAGTTGTCAGAACTGATCGTATAATTGAATGGCTGTCTTACTGCACCAAACACAGTTGTCAAAAGCCTTAGTGTTACTATTCACCCAACTTAGATGCTTTACTTCAGAGATCAACAACTACATTCAGCCTTGGGACAATTTTGTCTTGAGTGGATGGTCAGGGTCACGGAACATAATTACAAATAACTAATTTGTAGACTGTGAATTGACTGCAAGAAGCCCAAACATACATAATATTTAACTAAAACAAGCATTTCAAACCTTGCTTACATTTGTATACGATCACATACAGTACCAGTTAAAAGTTGACACCTACTCATTCAAGGATTTTTCTTTATTTTTAAAATGTTGTACTTTGTAGAATAGTGAAGACATCAAAACTATGAAATAACACATATGGAATCATGTATTAACCAAAAAAACTATTGAACCAAAAATATATTTTCCATTTTAGATTCTTCAAAGTAGCCACACTTTGCCTTGATGACAACTTTGCACACTCTTGGCCGTCTCTCAACCAGTTTCACCTGTAATGCTTTTCCAACAGTCTTGAAGGAGTTCCCACATATGCATATCGTCCTTTTGAAAATCAAATTATAGTGCAAACCAGATGGGATGGGCATATCGAACCACACATGCGGAGATCATCCGTACACCTACTCTGCGTCTCACAAAGACACAGCGTTTGGAGCCAAAAATCTCAAATGTGGACATATCAGACCAAAGGACAGATTTCCACCAGTCTAATGTCCATTGCTCATGTTTCTTGGCCCATGCAAGTCTTCTTCTTATTGGTGTCCTTTAGTAGTGTTGTTTTTGCAGCAAATCGACCATGAAAGCCTGATTCACGCAATCTCCTCTGAACAGTTGATGTTGAGATGTGTCTGTTACATGAACTCTGTGAATCATTTATTTGGGTTGCAATTTCTGAGGCTGGTAACTCTACTGAACTTATCCTCTGCAACGCAGGTAACTCTGGGTCTTCCTTTGCTGTGGCGGTCTTCATGAAAGCCAGTTTCATTGTAGTGCTTGATGGTTTTTGTGACAGCACTTGAAGAAACTTTCAAAGTTCTTGAAATTTTCCAGATTACTTTAAGACATGAAGGTCAGTCAATGATGGACTGTCGTTTCACTTTGCTTATTTGAGCTATTCTTGCCATAATATGGACTTGGTCTTTCACCAAATAGGGCTACCTTCTGTATACCACCCCTGCCTTGTCACAACACAACTGATTGGCTCAAACACATTGAGGAAAGAAATTACACAAATTAACTTTTAAAATCTAATTTTATTTGTCACATACGTGTTTAGCAGATGTTATTTTGGACGTAGTGAAATGCTTCTATTTCTAGTTCTAACAGTGCAGTAATGTCTAACAGTAATATCTAACAATTTCACAACAATACACACATCTAAAGTAAAGGAATTAAGAATATAAATATTGGGTGAGCAATGTCAGAGCGGCATACACTTAGATACAGTAGAATAGAACAGTAAATACACAAGATGAGTAACGCAAAACATTTAAACATTAAAGTAGCCAGTGAAAAGTAGCCAGGGATTCCAAGTCCATGTAACCTCAGCAAAAAAAGAAACGTCCTCTCACTGGCAACAAGGGGGGGTCAAAATAAAAAGTATCAGTCAGTATCTGGTGTGGCCTCCAGCTGCATTAAGTATGTCAGTGCATCTCCTCCTTAAATCACCAGATTTGTCAGTTATTGCTGGGAGATGTTACCCCACTCTTCCACCAAGGCACCTGCAAGTTCCCGGACATTTCTGGGGGGGGGAATGGCCCTAGCCCTCACCCTCCGATCCAACAGGTCCCAGACATGCTCAATGGGATTGAGATCTGGGCTCTTCGCCTGCTGTGGCAGAACACTGACATTCCTGTCTTGCAGGAAATCACGCACAGAACGAGCAGTATGGCTGGTGTCATTGTCATGCTGGAGGATGAGGGTCAGGATGAGTCTGCAGGAAGGGTACCACGAGGGAGGAGGATGTCTTCCCTATAACGCACAGCGTTGAGATTGCCTGCAATGACAAGCTCAGTCCGATGATGCTGTGACATTCCTTCGACGATAAACGCGAATCCGACAATCACCCCTGGTGAGACAAAACTGCGATTCGTCAGTGAAGAGCACTTTTTGCCAGTCCCGTCTGGTCCAGCAACAGTGGGTTTGTGCCCATAGGCAATGTTGTTGCCAGTGATGTCTGGTGAAGACCTGCCTTACAACAGGCCTACAAGGCCTCAGTCCAGCATCTCTCAGCCTATTGCGGACAGTCTGAGCACTGATGGAGGGATTTGGCGTTCCTGGTGTAACTCGGGCAGTTGTTGTTGCCATTCTGTACCTGTCCCACAGGTGTGATGTTCGGATGTACCGATCCTGTGCAGGTGTTGTTACATGTGGTCTGCCACTGCGAGGACGATCAGCTGTCTGTCTGGTCTCCCTGTAGCGCTGGCTTAGGCATCTCACAGTACTGACATTGCAATGTTTTGCCCTGGCCACATCTGCAGTCCTCATGCCTCCTTGCAGCATGCCTAAGGCACGTTCACGCAGATGAGCAGGGACCCTGTGTATCTTTCTTTTGGTGTTTTTCAGAGTCAGTAGAAAGGCCTCTTTAGTGTCCTAAGTTTTCATAACTGTGACCTTAATTGCCTATTGTCTGTAAGCTGTTAGTGTCTTAATGACCATTCCACAGGTGCATGTTCATTAATTGTTTATGGTTCATTGACCAAGCATGGGAAAGTGTTTAAACCCTTATAATGAAGATCTGTGAAGTTATTTCGATTTTTACGAATTTTCTTTGAAAGACAGGATCCTGAAAAGGGACATTTCTTTTTTTTGCTGAGTTTATATAGGGCAGCAGCATCTAATATGCTAGTGATGGCTATTTAACAGTCTGATGGCCTTGAAAAATAGCTTCTATCTCTAGGTCCCAGCTTTGATACACCTGTACTGACCTCGCCTTCTCGATGATAGCGAGGTGAACAGGCAATGGCTCGGGTGGTGGTTGTCCTTGATTACCTTTTTGGCCTTCCTGTGACAACGGGTGCTGTAGCTGGACTGGAGGGCAGGTAGTTTGTCCCCGGTGATATGTTGGGCAGACCGCACCATCCTCTGGAAAGCCCTGTGGTTGCGGGCGGTGCAGTTGCCGTACCAGGGTTTTAGGTGCCGAGCCAAATTTCATCAGCCTCCTGATGTTGAAGAGGCGCTGTTGTACCTTCTTCACCACACTGTCTGTGTGGGTGGACCTTTTCAGTGATATGTACACAGAGGAACTTGAAGCTTTCCACCTTATCCACTGCGGTCCCGTCGATGTGGATAGGGAGCCCTCTGCTGTTTCCTGAAGTCCACGATCATCTCCTTTGTTTTTCTGACATTGGGTGAGAGGTTATATTCCTGGCACCAGCCTTCCAGGTCCCACACCTGTTAATTGAAATGCATTCCAGGTGACTACCTCATGAAGCTGGATGAGAGAATGCCAAGAGTGTGCAAAGCTGTCATCAAGGCAAAGGGTGGCCACATTGAAGAATTTGTTTGAAGAACACTTTTTTGGTTACTACATGATTCCATGTGTGTTATTTCATAGTTTTGATGTATTCATTATTATTCTACAATGTGGAAAATAGTAAAAATAAAGAAAAACCCTGGAATGAGTATGTGTGTCCAAACCTTTGACTGGTACTGTATATCTGGGAAAACTTTGGAACAGATTGCCAAAATTTTAAAAAAAATACCGTCGGTATAGGGGTGGAGATAGCCAAAAATCCTGAGGCCGTAGTTCATCCACCTGGGAGAAACAGCCAACTTCTTTACTGTGGTTCTGGACTAGAGGAGAGAGCAAGAGAATGGGTGTAGTCTTCAGTTGAGCTATGACATGTCATGTCATGTATATATGTTGGCTCGGGAACTGTGTGACTCACGTGTGGGTAAAGAGGGTAATGCAGGTTCATGCGAAGCTGAGCTGTAGAGCTGCCACACCAGTCCTCAAAGGTATGGAGATTAGCCCGTCCCTTATACTGGGGGGGAACACATGACAGTTTGATCCCATAATAACACCCCAAGACAGTTTTATTTATTCTTTATTTAACTAGGCAAGTCAGTTAAGAACAAATTCTTATTTACAATGACGGCCTAGGAACAGTGGGTTAACTGCCTTGTTCAGGGGCAGAACGACAGATTCTTGTCAGCTCAGGGATTTGATCTAGCAACCTTGCGGTTAATGACCCAACGCTCTAACCACTAGGCTACCTGTCACCCCAGTTATCTGAGCTGTGAGTGTGTGAGAGAATTAAGCAGGTCAGATCCAAAGCCTATAAGGAGGAGCTGTCTTCAGCTAACAGCAGAGAAGCTAATGATTGGTCATTAGCTTGGTGGCTACAGTCGCTTAGCTTGGTGACAACTAGTCCCAATGTGGCCATGATTTATTACACAGATGGAAACTAAAAACACCCCTAGTCTCTCACGAATGTAGGATAAAATTATATTTTAACTTACTCTACCAAAGTCTAACAAAGTTGCTAAAACACGTGACAAAATGAAGAAAGGAAGGACGGCATGTGAACGGCCAGCCGGGCAAATGGCTGGAGCTTTTGGTAGAAAAATAAGATAGATAAGCCTGAGAAGACAGCTGTGTTGATATGTGACATTTCTCTGACAGAGCGCAATGCTCCTCTATTTTTAATGTGAAGCTCTGAGTTGTCTGACAAACTGCACGATTGTGATTAGCTTGAAAAATCTGTAAGGAGTAGGTCAAACAATAGTTACTAGTTTTACATTTGGGTAACTGAGTGTACAAAACATTTGAAAAATATTGTTTTTAAAGTATACATTTTCTTTATTATCATTTCCCCAAACCCTACCACCCCTCCCCTAATTGGAGTAAACTAAATGGACAACACCACTTAGGCTTCTACATACATTTCACAGACACTATTTATTAGTGTCTTTTTAAATCCCATCCTTCAGCTCCCCTCAACTCTTCCCATCGATCTCTGAAAACCATCCAGTTTTGATATCTAATTGCAATGTGTTTTAACGGTGCTGTTTCACAAAAGTTCTGAACCTTTCCATTCTCAGTTTCTACAGACTCTAAATAAAAAAATTAAATTTTTACTAAGAGTATTGTTATTGATAGATTGACTATGGCTTTAAGTCACCCGGCAATGCTATTTGATATATTAGCTCCAGGTTTTTTTTGTTGCCATTCCTGAACCTGCGACCAGAAACAAGCTACATATAGGCAGAACCAAAACAAGTGATCTAATTAGTCTGTCTTCGCAGCAACATCTGCAGAGCTGGGATGGTTGTATCCCCATATGCATAACATTCTATTGGTTGCAAGAATTTTGCATAATAATTGAAATTGCAAAACTTAGTTTATGAACTGATGAACAAAACCATGTGCCATGGAAGCGGCACATCGAACATTTCTTCCCAACTACTTCAGTAACCTGTATGGTGCAATTTTTTGCTCCTTAAATTAAACTGGTATACTTTTATTTATTTATCACAATTTGCTTTAACCAATGTCTTCAATGCAGGGCCGACAGATCCTTACATTCTCCCACTTGCCTCCATTTTTGCAGTATTGCTGCAATCAGTTAATTATAATTTTGGATAGATCAGACATTTCCATATACAGTGAACAAAAATCGAAACTCAACATGTAAAGCGTTGAGCTAAAATAAAAGATTCACAGACATGTTCCAAAGATAATTTCTCTCAAATTGTGCACACATTTGTTTACATCCCTGTTAGTGAGCATTCCACCATCCACAGGACAGATGTGGCATATCACAAAGCTGATTAAACAGCACCTCATGTTGGGAACAATAAAAGGCCACTCTAAAATGTGCAGTTTTGTCACAACACAATGCCACAGATATCTCAAGATTTGAGTGTGCAATTGGATTGCCAACTGCAGGAACGTCCACCAGAGTTGTTGCCAGAGAACTGAATGGTAATTTCTCTACCATAAGCCGTCAATTTAGAGAACCGGCCTCACAACCGCCAACCACCTTTATGGCATTGTGTGGGCGAGCGGTTTGCTGATTTCAATGGTGTAAACAGAGTGCCCCATGGTGGCGGTGGGATTATGGTATGGGCAAGCATAAGCTACGGACAACACACACAATTGAATTTTATCGACAAGAATTTGAATGCACAAAGATACCGTGCCATTCATCTGCCGCCATCGCCTCATGTTTCAGGATGATAATAAAACGACCCCATGTCGCAAGGATCTGTACACATTTCCTGGAAGCTGAAAATGTTCCAGTTTTTCCATGGCCTGCATACTCACCAGACATGTCACAGTTTGAGCATGTTGGGGAAATTCTGGATCGACGTGTACGACAGGGTGTTCCAGTTCCCGTCAATATCCAGCAACTTCACACAGCCATTGAAGAGGAGTGGGACAACATTCCACAGGCCACAATCAACAGCCTGATCAACTCTATGTGAAGGAGATGTGTCACACTGCATGATGGCAGACAGTAACACCAGAAAACCTCCTGGTTTTCTGATCCACACTCCTACCTTTAAAAAAAAAGGTATATATGACCAACTCATGCATATCTGTATTCCTAGTCATGTGAAATCCATAGATTAGGGCCTAATTAATTTATTTCAATTGACTGATTTCCTTATATGAACTGTAACGCAGTAAAAATCTTTAAATATTGTTGGATGTTGCATTTATATTTTTGTTCAGTATATTTGTTAGCTGCATGTGTGACCCATTTATGATCTCATTAACATGTTTTGTTTTTGTGCACCTGGCTACCGTGTCAGCGTGCACTGCGCCCGGCCCACCACAGGAGTCGCTAGTGTGCACCGGGACAGCAACATCCCTGCCGGCCAAACGCTCCCCTAACCCGGACTTCGCGACAGAGCCTGGACTCAAACCAGAAACTCTAGCGGCACAGCTAGCACTGCGATGCAGTGGCTTAGACCACTGTGCCACTCGGGAGGCCAAGCCCTGTATTTCTAGCCCTTTAATATTATTGTTGGATCTGATTTTAAAAGTGCCATTTTATTATGGCCAATGAAATGTTAGCTAGTGGACAACCCTGTTTTACTCCTCTTGACAGTTTAATACTTTCTGAGAAGTAGCCATTATTTACTATTTCACACCCGGGGTCGGTATAATAACTTTAACCCATAGTACAGTATAAGAGATTCTACAAAATTAAAATAGTCCAGGCATTTATATATAAACTCAAGGACTTTTCAAAAATCAGCTATGAATAACAGACTTGGTTTACCACATTTTTCATGTTGTATTGTTTCCGCTACTTGTCTTAAAGAAAACGTGTCTGATTAGGATGAATAATATTGGACAATACCTTCAAGTCTATGCATTTTGCTAGAATTATTGCATCACAACGCTGAAGTGTAAGGGGCCTCCAGTTGTTTTTTTAGGTGGACTCGATCTTTCTATTTACCACCTTGGTTCTGTTTCAGTAATAGTGAAATCAGACCTTCTTGCTGCCTATCTGATAGTCAACCAATTTTATAGGAGTGGTTAAAAAAGGTTTGATATACCTCAACAGGTATGCTGTCCGTCCATGGAGTTTGTCCGGACTTAAAGGATTTAACTGTATCAAGAAGTTCCTCTTCTGTAATGTGGCCTTCACGTCAGTCTTTCTGTACAGCTCTTCATTTTACACGATAAATAGAAGAAAAATTATTCTTAGAATTAACGTCAGTTAGCTTCCTCTTTCAAAATAGTGTCTGGCAGTCTCTATGGGGGTGCCACAGGGTTCAATTCTCAGGTCTTTTCTCTGTATATATCAATGATGTTGCTCTTGCTGAGGGCGATCCCCTGATCCACCTCTACGCAGATGACACCATTCTGTATACTTCCGGCCCGTCATTGGACACTGCTATCTAACCTCCAAACGAGCTTCAATGCCATACAACACTCCTTCCGTGGCCTCCAACTGCTCTTAAACGCTAGTAAAACAAAATGCATGCTTTTCAACCATTCGATGCCTGCACACGCACGCCCGACTAGCATCACCACCCTGGATGGTTCCGACCTAGAATATGTGGACATCTATAAGTACCTAGGTGTCTGGCTAGACAGAAAACTCTCCTTCCAGACTCATATCAAACATCTCCAATCTAAAACCAAATCTAGAGCCGGCTTTCTATTCCGCAACAAAGCCTCCTTCACTCACGCCGCCAAACTTACCCTAGTAAAACTGACTATCCTACTGATCCTCGACTTCGGCGATGTCATCTACAAAATAGCTTCCAACACTCTACTCAGCAAACTGGATGCTGTTTATCACAGTGCCATCCGTTTAGTTACTAAAGCACCTTATACCACCCACCACTGCGACCTGTATGCTCCAGTCGGCTGGCCATCACTACATATTCGTCGCCATACCCACTGGCTCCAGGTCATCTACAAGTCTATGCTAGGTAAAGCTCCGCCTTATCTCAGTTCACTGGTCACAATGGCAACACCGACCCGTAGCACGCGCTCCAGCAGGTGTATCTCACTGATCATCCCTAAAGCTAACACCTCATTTGGCCGCCTTTCCTTCCAGTTCTCTGCTGCCTGTGACTGGAACGAATTGCAAAAATCGCTGAAGTTGGAGACTTATCTTCCTCACCAACTTCAAACATCTGCTATCTGAGCAGCTAACCGATCGCTGCAGCTGTACATAGTCCATCGGTAAATAGTCCACCCAATTTTACCTACCTCATCCCCATACTGTTTTTATTTATTTACTTTTCTGCTCTTTTGCACACCAATATCTCTCTACCTGTACATGACCATCTGATAATTTATCACTCCAGTGTTAATCTGCAAAATTTTAATTATTCGCCTACCTCCTCATGCCTTTTGCACACAATGTATATAGACTATTTTTTTCTTTCTACTGTGTTATTGACTTGTTTATTGTTTACTCCATGTGTAACTCTGTGTTGTCTGTTCACACTGCTATGCTTGATCTTGGCCAGGTCGCAGTTGCAAATGAGAACTTGTTCTCAACTAGCCTACCTGGTTAAATAAAGGTGAAATAAAAAATAAATAAATAAAAGTAATTTGTAACAAGTTACTGTTAATTATTTTGGGGAGCATTTCTACATTTGAAGATTTTTTTAAAATCCCCATATTCCAGCCAGTTTGCTTTATTTTTTATAATATATTACACTTGATCTTTCTGGAATAAGTTCCTCCATTTATTTTTATGCCAACTTTCTGTGCCTCTATGGTACCATTTTTATTGAATTCTATCTATTGTTAGTTCCTCCATTTCATGACAAACTTACCAGTTGAATCCGGGTGAAAGCTATGATCCCTTGATGTTAAATCCACTTCAAATCAGTGTAGATGAAGGGGAGGAAACCGGTTAAAGAAGGATTTTTAATCCTTGAGACATGGATTGTGTACCATTCAGAGGGTAAATTTGCCTTTTAACGAGGTATGGTAATAGCTGCCAGGTGCACTGGTTTAAGTGTGTCATGAACTGCAACGCTGCCGGGTTGTTTCAGTGTGTATATCAAGTATGATCCACCACCCAAAGGACACCCAGCCAATTTAACACAACTGTGAGAAGCATTGGAGTGAACATTGGCCAGGATCCCTGAGGAATGCATGACACCTTGTAGTCCATGCCCAGACAAATTAAGGCTGTTATGATGGCAAAAAGGGGGTTCTAATCAATATTAGGAAGGTGTTGCTAATGTTTTCTAGACTCCGTGTATGGCTGAGGAATATGTAATGCGCCCAAATGATATACATCTCAAAATAATAAGTCTAATGGGTGAAAAGCAAATTAAGAATATCCAATGGCTAGATAATAAAATACTGTACAACTTTAGAGTAAGACTAAAAAAAACAATGCCTTCCAATAAGATGAAAGTAAAACGGGAGGTTGAAGCCTCCTTGTGAACGAGTTACAAAATAAAAAAGTGTCATTAAAACTTTATTTTGGAGAGCCACACTTATTTTGAAATATAACTACCAATAATTTAATGAAAGTAGCCTATAGCAGGTGCTCCCAAACGTTTTCACTCAGGCCCCCCCTTCCAGCATTGGGGAACATTCCACGCAACCCCTATCGCACAAGCACTGTTCACACCGCTCATTGGTGAAGAGAATTTTGCAAGAATATTTGCAGTTACAGCTAATTTTCTTGCAATTCTATACCTTTTGCCATGTCAAAATTTTATTTTATTTAACTAGACAAGTTAGTAAAGAACTAATTCTTATTTACAATGACAGCCTACCAAAAGGAGACAAATGTAAAATAGAACACACCACAACAGAGACCTAAGAACACAACATAGCATGGCAGCAAAACAACATGGTAGCAGCACAAAACATGGTACAAACATTATTGGGCACAGACAACAGCACAAAGAGCAATAAGGTAGAGACAACACATCACGTGAAGCAGCCACAACTGTCAGTAAGAGTGTCCATGATTGAGTCCCAATGAAGAGACGGAGATAAATATTATTAAAAAGTCCAGTCGGAATGTTTTTTTTGCAGCTTGTTCCAGTCGCTAGCTGCAGCGAACTGAAAAGAGGAGCGACCCAGGGATGTGCGCTTCCCGGACCTTTAACAGAATGTGACTTGCAGAACGGGTGTTGTATGTGGAGGATGAGGGCTGCAGTAGTCATCTCAGATAGTGGGGAATGACGCCTTAGAGGGTTGTATAAATAAGCATCAACCAGTGGGTCTTGCGACAGGTATACAGAGATAACCAGTTTACAGAGGAGTATAGAGTGCAGTGATGTGTCCTATAAGGAGCATTTGTGGCAAATGTCATGGCAGAATGGTAAAGAAACAGCTAGCCATTCGAGAACACCCTTACTTGCCGATCTATAAATTATGTCTCCGTAATCTAGCATGGCAGGATGGTCATCTGAATCAGGGTTATTCTGGCAGCTGGGGTGAAAGGGGAGCGATTACCGTAGAGGAAACCAAATCTAGATTTAACTTTAGCATGCAGCTTTGATGTGCTGAGAGAAGGGCAGTGTACCATCTAGCCATAATCCCAAGTACTTGTATGAGTGACTACCTGAAGCTAAACACTCAGAGGTAGTAATCACACCGGTGGGGAGAGGGGCACTCTTCTTACCAAACCACATGACCTTTGGTTTTGGAGGTGTTCAGAACAAGGTTAAGGGCACAGAAAGCTTGTTGGATACTAAGAAAGATTTTGGTGTAGAGCGTTTAACACAAACCCAGAGAGGGGCCAGCTAAGTATAAGACAATCATCTACATGTAAAATGGATGAACGAGCTTCCTACTGCTGAGCTATGTTGTTGGTGTAAATTGAGAAGCGCGTGGGGCCTAGGATGGAGCCTTGGGTTACTCCCTTGGTGACAGGCAGTGGTTGAGACCGCAGATGTTCTGATTTTATACACTGCACTCATTGAGGGAGCTAGTTTGAAAACCAGGCCAAAGACCACTCAGACACCAATACCCTCACAAAAACAAAATGGTCAAAAGTATCAAAAGCTTTGGCCAAGTCAATAAAAATAACAGCACAACATTGCTTAGAATCAAGGGCAATAGTGACATTATTGAGGACCTAAGGTTGCAGTGGCACATCCATAGCCTGAGCAGAAACCAGATTGCATACATGAGAGAATATTATAGAACCCAAGAAAGCCAGTCAGTTGATTATTGACAAGTTTCCTACACTTTTGATAAACCGGGCAAAATAGAAATGGTCCTATAACAGTTAGGATCCATTTGATCTCCCCTTTAAATAAAAGACACACAGTGGCTGACTTCCAAGCAATTGGAACCTCCCCAGAAACGAGAGACAGGGGCAGCAACCTATCATCACCAAGCCTTAAAGAGAAAAAGGGTCAAGTTTAAGGAGCTCCTTCAGCAACTCGGACTCTGACTGCCTGCAGGGAGAAACTTTGTAGCAAAGCAGGGGGGGGGGGGGGGACATGGGCAGCTGTGAGGAGGAGGGTTTATTCTCCAGGTCTTTAACCATTTTGAAGAACTTCTTTGAGTTAGACTCAGAGAACTGCTCCTTAAAAAGGAACTAATTTTGTCCTTCCGGATAGCCTGAGTGCACATACTTCTCATTTGCCTGAATGAGGGCCAGTCAGCCTGAGTATGAATGTGCCGAGCATTTCACCAAATGGAGTTCTTGAGGTGGAGTAACTGCCAGATCATGGTCATACCAGGGACTGAACAGGTTTTTAATTCTCATTTTCTTTAGGGGTGTGTTTGTTAACAATACCACTGAAAATATAAAAAAGAAGGTCAAAGAGTCTCCGACAGAGAGAAGCTGATTCTATACCAATTTACAGAGGCCAGGTCATGAAGGAAAGCTTGCTCATTAAAGTTTTTTTAGCAAGCGTCTGACAAATCAGGAGAGGTTGTTTCACTGAGCAGCCATTACAAACACAGGCTGTAAAACAGTGATCACGAAGGTCATTACAGAAAAAAAACTGATGCCTATCAGGATTATTTGTGAGGATAACATCAAGTAGAGTAGCCTTGTCTGGGTGTTTGGAGTCATAACTTGTGGGATTGGTAATCTCAGGAAGATTTAGGGAGTCCCATTGCTTTAGGACTTGGTCAGGTGGTTTCAGCATGCCCCAGTTTAGGTCACCTAGCTGGACAATTGCAGACTTAGTGGAAGGGACCAGGAGAGCATTTAGGGTACAGGCCGGTGCTGATGGTGGACAATAGCAACCAGCAACAGTCAACAAAGAGCTATTGGAAAGTTTAATGCTTAAAACCAGAAATTCGAATTGTTTGGGGACAGACTTCGTGGAGACAACCAAGCACTGAAGATGTTCCTTGGCAAAGATTGCCACTCACCCGTCTTTGGAAGATCTATCTTGCAAAAAACAAAAAATATCCAGAAAGGTTAACATCAGTTTTCAAAACACTCTTCCTTAACTACGTCTCAGTAATGACCAACACATCTGCATTGGAGCTATGAACCCAAACCTTCAATTGATATATTTTAGGCAATAGGCTTCTAGTGTCAACTTGCAGAAAATCCATGCTTTGAAGCAGATATCAGAGCACAAGTCAGAATTGGGGCTAGCAACAGTAGATGGGCCTTGGTGGATGGGCACATTTTCAGATATCACCAGCAAGAATACAATCAGGGCACGGCCGAGGACAGGGAGAGCTTTGCAGTGTTGATTTATGACAATTGAATTTGCATTAGATGGCAACGAGATCATATTGTACAACAAGTTCATCAGGTAACATCAAATACAAAGCCGGCAGGAGGTGGTTAGAATAGGACGGGAGGCAAAAGAGTCCGTGTCCCACGGTTGGGTAAACAGGCAAGTTCATAGTCAAAGCATGCAGGGGTCATGAGGTAAATAGCATAAAGCACAAGAGAGAAAACAACTTGGGGCTAGCCATTGTAAGTTCAGAGTCACTTGCCACAACAGTGTGTGTGCTGGAGGCAAGCAAAAGCTTGGGAGAGAGGGGGGAATGTGGCGGGGGTACCTGTACCAGACAGGGGAAAGGATAGGATACCAGGACAGGACAGATAGTGAACAGATCGCCAGGTGGAATCCAAGTAGGAGTGCAGCTGGTAATGAGAGTAGGTGTCACACGTCCTTGGGAGAAGCTTTTTTCAGGAGGCAGATTCTTTGTAGGAAATCCCAGCTAGCTAGCAAGTCTCATTTTGAAAAGGAGGTTGTAAGTCATCTCTTCAGTTTTGGCGAATGGTTCTTTACGACGTCCAAATAAAGTTGTCCTGTGGCTGTTGTATTTTGGAGATTGCGAGGAGGATATTTTCTGATGTGATTAAAGCAACAGTACTGTTTCTTATTGAGGTAATTTACAATTGAAGTGTCCTGGCTGCATATCAGTTCAAAATAGAGATGAATCCAGGGGTACTGTATTGTAATAACCTCTGCACAGATTGAGGGGGATTCAAAAGGCATTTGGGTGGGGGAGGTTGCGAAACTCTCCTGCCATTGTTGGGCTAAAAGTCTGAGTTTCTCACTTCACACCCCAGTGCAATTGATCTGTTATGTCCTAGCAAGCTCAGTAGCCTTAATTTAGCATTCAGTCCTTATAAAATGAAAACGTATCACTGGCATTTATTTAGCTGACATGGGCTAGCTAATGTGTATTCATATGATATTTGAGTGAATAAAAATGTACAGAAAGTTTAGGCTTGGTGTTTTTAACTTTACAATGTCGTTTTGTAAATTTAGTCCACTGTAATTACTGCAATTGCAAAAGGGGTCTCTAATGATCAGTTAGCCTTTTAAAATTATAAACTTGGATTAGCTAACACAACATGCCATTGGAACACAGGAGTGATGATTGCTGATAATGGGCCTATGTAGATATTATATATATTTTTTAATACTTTTTTATATATATAAATAAATAGGCCGTTTCCAGCTACAATAGTCATTTACAATGTCTACACTGTATTTCTGATAAATTTGATGTTATTTACTGGACAAAAAAAAAATTGCTTTTCTTTCAAAAACAAGGACATTTCTAAGTGACCCTAAACTTTTAAATGGTAGTGTATATCTGTTGCTTTTATTTTGTTTTGTTTGTGGGACCAATACATTGGCTATGCCTAGGCTAAACGTTCAGGCACTTGAGATGTTTTATTTTTAAAAACTAAATATCCCCTGTATGTTCCGACACCACCACAATGTTTGAGAGAGTTTGGTGTTGTGGCCAGTTTTTAAAGTGAACAATAACTTTTCGGCCCATCCAGTTTACTAAAAAAAACAGTGCAATTACCACAATCGTACACTTGGGAGAGGTTGAAAGGACACTTAAACGTACCCTGGATACCCCATAACATCACCACAATGTTCACAATGAGTGAGGTTGATATGGTATAAATTGTGCTTGAGACTGAAAAAAATTGCATTTGGCGATTGCAAATATGTAATAGCACTGGAATTATCTACTTTACAGGCATATGCCACTTTGGAGAAGTTTAGTGACACTTGGAAATGTCCCATGACCACACCTGATACTAAAACATCTGCCCATTTCTAGTTAGGTCTATCAACACAATTTTTTCATGAAATTGTTCACATATTGTGGAAGCCATCTGATGCGTTTCCAGCTCTGGGCATCAATAATGCACGTATAGCTTGTCATTGAAAGATTACTTCCTAAATAAAATGTTTAAAAAGCATATAATAAAAAAAGTTATTTTGTGTATTCTGAACTCTTCCTCAAATGTCTTTCCAAATATACCAAGTTTTGGCATGTCAGAATCAATGTATTACACATGAATAGCAGTTACTTTTGGGTATGTCTATTTAGGCGTAAATCTACATTTTGCCATTAAGTTAAAGTGGTGAAGCCTTTTGTATAAGATTCTACAAACTTAGCACAGCAGCACACCATGATATAAAAGAAACATGAGGACTCCTACTTAGATTCTGCTCAAACACTGATTACTACTATACACTAAGGCCTAAATACACACACAAGGGGGGGGTGAGCAAGCCTGGGCAGGTTGTGGATGCTTCCTGTGAGGTGAATAAGAGAGCGTACCTCTGGCCTCCAGGGCTGTGGGGTGTAGCTGGAACGCCAGGCTTCTGAATCCTCACTCGCATCACCTCCAAACTGGAAAACGCACAGATGAAGCAACTAATTATATTTTGTGATAACTGGTATGTGACAAATTCTTTCCCATACACACCGTCTCCTACACGCTCTTACCCTCTTCATACTATCCCTGTCTCCCCCCCATCCTTACCAATCTCTCTTGTGTAGGAATTCTCCCGGGGCTATCCTCACTAGCAAGACTGAAACCTGCACAGAGAGAGAGAGACAGAGAGAGAGACAGAGAGAGAGACAGAGAGAGAGACAGAGAGAGAGACAGAGAGACAGAGACAGAGAGACAGAGAGAGAGACAGAGACAGAGAGACAGAGAGAGAGAGACAGAGAGAGAGAGACAGAGAGAGAGAGACAGAGACAGAGAGACAGAGAGACAGAGAGACAGAGAGACAGAGAGACAGAGAGACAGAGAGACAGAGAGACAGAGAGACAGAGAGACAGAGAGACAGAGAGACAGAGAGACAGAGAGACAGAGAGACAGAGAGACAGAGAGACAGAGAGACAGAGAGACAGAGAGACAGAGAGACAGAGAGACAGAGAGACAGAGAGACAGAGAGACAGAGAGACAGAGAGAGACACAGAGACACAGAGAGAGAGAGACACAGAGACACAGAGAGAGAGAGAGAGAGAGAGAGAGAGAGAGAGAGAGAGAGAGAGAGAGAGAGAGAGAGAGAGAGAGAGAGAGAGAGAGAGAGAGAGAGAGAGAGAGAGAGAGAGAGAGAGAGAGAGAGAGAGAGAGAGAGAGAGAGAGAGAGAGGAGGGAAGAGATTTTAGAAAGGAGAGAGACACACAATTCTAGGGTCTAGTTAAATGTTAAACCCATAGAATTAAGAATTAGAATACAAGAATGGACATAACATTCTTATGTTGGTCAGGGAGTTGGTCAACTTCGGTTTGCCAGTGCTGTGATAAGATTGTGTAAAATAATGAATGTGAAGAATAATGAATGTGAAGAATTGATATAGTGTACAGCGCAGTCGGAAAGTATGCAGACCTGGACTTTTTCCACATTGTTACGTTACAGCCTTATTCTAAAATATTTTTATTTTTTTATTTGTCATCTTCACACAGTACCTCACAACAAAGCAAAAACTGTTTTTGAAATTTTAGCAAATGCATTATGAATCAAAAACAGAAATATATAATTTACATAAGTATTCAGATCCTTTACTCAGTACTTTGTTGAAGCACCTCCGGGAGCAGTTGCAGCCTCAAGTCTTCTTGGGTATGACACTACAAGCTTGGCACACCTGTATTTGGAGTGTTTCTCCCATTCTTCTCTGCAGATCCTTTCAAGCACTGTCAGGTTGGATGGGGAGTGTCGCTGCAAGGCTATTTTCAGGACTCCGCAGAGATTTTCGATTAGGACATTTAGAGACTTGTTCTGAATTCCCTCCTGAGTTGTCTTGGCTGTGTGCATAGGGTCATTGTCCTGTTGGAAGGTGAACCGTTGCCCCAGTCGGAGGTCCTGAACACTCTGGAGCAGGTTTTCATCAAGGATCCCTCTGTACTTTGCTCCGTTCATCTTTGCCTCAATCCTGACTAGTCTCACAGTCCCCGCTTCTGAAAAACATCCCCACAGCATGATGCTGCCACCACCATGCTTCACCGAGGGATGGTGCCAGGTTTCCTCCAGACGTGACGCTTGGCATTCAGGCCAAAGACTTCAATCTCGGTTTCATCAGACCAGATAATCTTGTTTCCCATGGTCAGAGTCATTAGGTGATTTTTGGTAAATTCCAAGCTGGCTGTCATGTGCCTTTTACTGAGGAGTGGCTGCCATCTGGTCAACTCTTTATTTTAGTTCGAACCGGCTACATTATGTTAGCTCCCCATTCATGCTACACATAAGTTAACACACTTAATGCGACACGGCATGTAGAAATGTTGAAACTGTTAACTACTGTTCACAAAACAAAATGTTCACACAGGCCAGAACAGTTCACACAGGCCAGAACACTTTACAATGGAAAAAGATACTGGTAGCTTCCAGCTTTGTAGGTAGCCTAAAGTCCGGCAGATGGCGATATTGAGTCGTTTCATCTTACCATCCAAACGCATTGTATGTATACATTCATATCCCTGGTGGACCGGTTTGTTTCTCGCCCCCACCTCAACTGACATTTTTACCCTGCCCCCACCCCAATGGACATTCATCATGCTGAATATGCACCACTAGTCAGCCCACTGCTCCCCCTATGGACATTTACCCTGCCCCCACCCCAATGGACATTTATCATTGCCACAGTTATGTATATATTATTATTTTTCGTTTACTTAATTTTGTTCATTGTTGGAGCTCAAGATTTATACCAAACCCTGTAATTACATCTGCAACCCTGTACATGTGACTATTAAACTTAAATTTTTAATTGAATTTATTTGCAAATTATGGTGGAAAATAAGTATTGCAGATCCTCTCAAGCTCTGTCAGGTTGGATGGGGAGCTTCACTGCACAGCTATTTTCAGGTATCCCCAGAGATGTTCGATCGGGTTCAAGTCTGAGACTTGTCCCAAAGCCACTCCTGCGTTGTCTTGGCTGTGTGCTTAGGGTCGTTTTCCTGTTGGAAAGTAAACCTTTGCACCAGTCTGAAGTCCTGAGCACTCTGGAGCAGGTTTTCATGAAGGATCTGTCTTTACTTTGCTCTGTTCATCTTTCCCTTGATTCTGACTAGTCTCCCACTCCCTGCTGCTAAAAAAACATCCCCACAGCATGATGCTGCCACCACCATGCTTCACCGAGGGATGGTGCCAGGTTTCCTCCAGACGTGGTGCTTGGCATTCAGGCCAAAGACTTCAATCTCGGTTTCATCAGACCAGATAATCTTGTTTCCCATGGTCTGAGAGTCATTTAGGTGCCTTTTGGCAAACTCCAAGCGGGCTGTCATGTGCCTTTTACTGAGGAGTGGCTTCCGTCTGGCCACTCTACCATAAAGGTCTTATTTGTGGAGTGTTGCAGTGATGGTTGTCCTTCTGGAAGGTTCTCATCTCCACAGAGGAACTCTGGAGCACTTTCAGGGTGACCATCGGGTTACCACCATGACCAATACCTTCTCCCCCGATTGCTCAGTTTGGCCGGACGGCCAGCTCTAGGAAGAATCTTGGTGGTTCTAAACTTCTTCCATTTAAGAATGATGATGGCCACTGTGTTCTTGGGGACCTTCAATGCTGCAGACATTTTTGGTACCCTGATCAATGGAAACAAGATGCACCTGAGCTCAATTTCAAGTCTCATAGCAAAGGGTCTAAATAGACATTAACAAGACGTGGTGTACATATTCTTTATCCCTTTACACTTGTGTGTATATAAGGTAGTAGTTTTGGAATTGTTAGGTTAGATTACTCGTTGGTTATTACTGCATTGTTGGAACTAGAAGCACAAGCATTTCGCTACACTCGCATTAACATCTGCTAACCATGTGTATGTGACAAATACATTTGTTTTGAATACTTAAGTTTATTTGTAATACATTTTTATATCATTCTAAACCCGTTTTCGCTTGGCCATTATGGGTTATTGTGTGTAGATTAATGAGGATTTTTTTTATTAAATCCAAAAAGTTACAAAATGTGGAAAAAGTCAAGGGGTCTGAATACTTTCCAAATGCACTGTACCTGTGTAAGCTAGCCAGTTTTAGAGGAATGATTCCATATATTTTTTTCAAATTAACTGCCAATATGCCAACATTCCATTCAAACTTGCTGAAATCAGTCGATAGGATTTAGACTAGTTGTAAATGCAACAAGTACTAATATTGTATCATAATAGCATTCAAAGCTTCCTAGAAAACACAATCTGAGACATTTATGGTCTGTTTACAGAGTTGAGGCTATTTATACAGAAAATTGGTACAAAACCCGTAAAACTATTATAATTAAATGACAATATTTTAGGTTGACTATAATTCCATTACACAATTTCTGATACATCACATCCTTTCTATTTTCCTGCATAATTAAAAGCAGGAAAGGCATAAACTGCAATTCATTCCAGACTGGTTTGGATTTATCCCAGATGGCTATCATTTAGTACAGCAACCCTAATTTGCTACAGGGGCAAGTGCCTTGCTCAAGTGCACAGACATATCTTTCACCTTGTCGGTTCGGGTAATCGAACCAGCAACCTTTCAGTTACTGGCCCAATGCACTAACCCCTAGGCTACCTGCTGCCCCATTATGGAACTGTTAGGGATAACAGAGATCCTATTAAATTACTGGAGGGGCTATGGTTAAATCTGTTATCACACAATCAGCTCATAAAAAAGGAAATGACACATGCACACGAATCTAGTTAGCCACTGCCATCCGTTGAATTATCATATTCCACCGTTTGTAAAATTCATAGTCATTTGAATATAGCGCGGGGGAAATGCCCAGTGGACAGGGTAGATATTTAAATGTAGGTGTAGAGGCATGACGCGTTTGGAATTCCATGATCAGAACACTAAAGCTGCATGAACTGTCAAGTCTAAACCCTGTTTTTGGTAAAGACATGGATTGGGTGCATGCATTTCATGATACTCGTTTGCTACAAAACCTTGCTAAAACAAGGACCAGCAAAGTTTCATCTCTTGGTAAAGAGTCAATGTCACCACGGAAATAGTCTCAAATTCATGTCAAAGCCGCTGCAGCCCTTCAGTCAGCAGTTTGTTTGTTACACAACGTAAAAATTTAATTTAAAATACTTTTTTTTTTCTCCTCTCATTGCTCCTTTTATCAGCTGTTAGATGTGAACCAGGCTTACCTTTACTGCTCTTGGGTTAAGTTAGTCAATTTGAAAATTATGTTCATAAAGCGAAAAATAGATTATACATACAGTAGATATTTTACGGTTATTTTCATGACCGTCTTCATCCATAATCGTCAGTTACACGATTATACAATTACCGCGCCAGCCCTATTTAACCCTTTGTAGTCGTGGGAATTGGCCTATATGGCTAGGGATAAAGAGTCATTCCACCTTATAAAGCACAGATTTTAAACACCCACCATCTCAGATTGTTCTGAAATTGTTAATTTTCTTAGAAACATTAGCATTCCTGCAACATTATCTTGTTGAAATAGAATTTTATCTCTTTGAAATGAACCTAATGGATTACATTTAAATGATAAAATTGTAATTTATAGGATTCATATAATGTCAAGAAATAGAGTACCTAACATCCAAATTGGACAAAACTTTTTAGAACAATGAGCTAAACATGAGTAAACGAAAGGACTGGTCAAAAGCCACCCACGGACCCCCACACCAATTCAAAGGTTTGGCGTCACAAATGTTTTTGAAAGAAAAGCACATTTGTCCATTAAAACAACATCATAGTGATCAGAAATACAGTGTAGACATGGTTAATGTTGTAAATTAATATTGTAGCGGGAAACGGCAGATTTTTAATGGAATATCTACATAGGCGTACAGAGCCCCATTTTCAGCAACCATCAAACCAATGGCACGTTGTGTTAACTAATCCAAGTTTATCATTTTAAAAGGCTAATTGATCATTAGAAAACCCTTTTGCAATTATGTTAGCACAGCTGAAAACTGTTGTACTTATTAAAGAAGCAATAAAACTGGCCTTCTTTAGACCAGTTGAGTATCTGAAGCATCAGCATTTGTAGGTTCAATTACAGGCTCAAAATGGCCAGAAACAATGACAATTCTTCTAAAACTCGTCAGTCTATTCTTGTTCTGAGAAATGAAGGCTATTCCATGTGAGAAAATGCCAAGACACTGAAGATCTCATACAGCGCTGTGTACTACACCCTTCGCAGAACAGCAAAAACTGTCTCTAACCAGAATAGAAAGCGTGGGAGGCCCCGGTGCACAACTGAGCAAGAGGACAAGTACATTAGAATGTCTAGTTTCAGAAACAGACAACTGGCAGCTTAATTAAATAGTACCCACAAAACACCAGTCTCAATGTCAATAGTGAAGCAGCGACTCCAGGATGCTGGCCTTCTAGAGTGAGTTTTTCCCCACAAAAGGGCTTTATTACAGACATAAATACTCCTCAGTTTCATCAGCTGTCCAGGTGGCTGGTCTCAGATGATTCCGAACGTGAAGAAGCCAGATGTGGAGGTCCTGGGCTGGCATGGTTGGGAGTACTGCCAAATTCTCTAAAATTACATTAGAGGCAACTTATGGTAGAGACATTAACATTCAATTCTCTGGCAACAGCTCTGGGGGACATTTCTGCACTCAGCATGCCAATTGCACACTCCCTCAACTTAAGACATCTGTGGCATTGTGTTGTGTGACAAAACTGCACAGTTTAAAGCGGCCTTTACATTTTCCCCAGCAAAGTTTCACCTGTGTAATGATCAGGCTGTTTAATCAGCTTATTGATGTGCCACACGTCAGGTGGATAGATTATCTTGGCAAAAAGAAAAATGCTCACTAACAGGGATGTAAACAAATTTGTGCAAAGAATGTAAGAGAAATGCAATTTTTGTGCATATGGAACATTTCTGGGATCTTATTTCAGCTCATGAAACATGGCACCAACATTTCACATGTTGCGTTTATATTTTTGTTCAGTGTAGTATCAGTTCTGTGTCTGACAAGTAGTATGGAGCTGCGGCTTGGGGGATATTGTTAATTCATCCTATGTAATGTATTTCCAATGAATGTGGTGATGTTTTTGCTTCCCCTATTCCGAAATAAGTAATTTCGGTAGTTGGGCTTATGTCCCATCCTACATTCTGTTATTAACAGGTTCTCACCACTAGATGGTGTTCCTTCTATTAGGTTAAACAAGTTTGAATATTCGCCACCCCCTCAATTAAAAAATGTATTATTTACAATGGCGGCCTATCCCGGCCAAACACTGACTACGCTGGGCCAATTGTGCGCCACCCTATGGGACCCAATCACGGCCGGGTGTGATACAGCCTGTATTTGAACCAGGGACTGTAGTGATGCCTATTTCACTGAGATGTAGTGTTTTAGACAGCTGCGCCACTCGGGATAGTTCCAAAAAATTACATTATTGGTTTCAGCCTGGAAGCAGTCTATGGTCAAGGTATGACAGCAACCCATAATTGGTTTTGTTGGCCACTGTTTGAAACAGGGGTTCTGAACCGGATCTAACCCCCAAAAAGTTACTTTTTACACTGAGTGAACAAAACACTAAGGATAGCTTCCTAAGATTGAGTTGCACACCCCCTTTTGCCCACAAGATGGCCACCGTTTTACGGTCTCCTAACCAATTGTGCTATTATGTGGGTTTTTTCGCGATATTTGTAAATTATTTTATACATAATGCTTCTGCAACCGTATCTTACGGCAGAAAAGAGCTTCTAGATATCAGGACAGCGATCACTCACCTCAGATTAGATTTCTTCAACAGCAGCAAGCAGGACTCACATGATATTCTCCAAACAACCCACAGGCCAGACATCCCAATTATTCGCAAAAGGAAGCGACGCAGAGGACAAAGAGCCGGATGTAATATTCTATGCTTCACGGAATCGTGGCTGAATGATGACATAGATATTCAGCTAGCGGGATACACGTTGCACCGGCAGGAGAGAACAGCACACTCCGGTAAGACGAGGGGGGGGCGGTCTGTGCAGATTTGTAAACAGCTGGTGCACGAAATCTAAGGAAGTCTCTAGATTCTGCTCACCTGAATTTTAGTATATTGTGATAAACTGCAGGCCACACTACTTGCCTAGAGTTCTCAGCTATACTTTTTGTGGCCGTTTATTTACCACCACAGACAGATGCTGGCACTAAGACCGCACTCAGTCAGCTGTATAAGGAAATAAGCAAACAGGAAACCACTTACCCTAGTGGCCAGAGACTAATGCATGGAAACTTAAATCAGTTCTACCAAATCTCTATCAACATGTTAAATGTGCAACCAGAGGGAAAAAAATTCTTGATCACCTGTACTCCACACACAGAGACGCGTACAAAGCTCTCCCTCGCCCTCCATTTGGTAAATCCGACCACAACTCTATCCTCCTGATTCCTGCTTACAAGCAAAAATTAAAGCAGGAAGCACCAGTGACTCGGTCTATAAAAAAAGTGGTCAGATGAAGCAGATGCTAAACTACAGGACTGCTTTGCTATCACAGACTGGAACATGTTCCGGGATTCTTCCGATGACATTGGGGAATACACCACATCAGTCACTGGCTTTATTAATAAGTGCATTGAGGACGTCGACCCCACAGTGACTGTACGTACATACCCCAACCAGAAGCCATGGATTACAGGCAACTAGCTCAGTGGGAATAAGGGTAGAGCTGCCACTTGCAAGGTGCGGGACTCTAACTCGGAAGCTTACAAGACATCCCGCTATGCCCTACGACGAACCATCAAACAGGCAAAGCGTCAATACAGGGCTAAGATTGAATCATACTACACCGGCTTCGACGCTCGTCGGATGTGGCAGGGCTTGCAAACTATTACAGACTAGAAAGGGTGGCAGAGCCACGAGCTGCCCAGTGACACGAGCCTCCCAGACGAGCTAAATCACTTCTATGCTCGCTTCGAGGCAAGCAACACTGAGGCATGCATGAGAGCATCAGCTGTTCCGGAGAACTGTGTGATCACGCTCTCCATAGCCGACGTGAGCAAGACCTTTAAAAACAGGTCAACATACACAAGGCTGCGGGGCCAGACGGATTACCAGGACGTGTCCCCTCCTGTACTCCCTGTTCACCCACGACTGCATGGCCAGGCACGACTCCAACACCATCATTAAGTTTGCTGACGACACAACAGTGGTAGGCCTGATCACCGACAACGACGAGACAGCCTATAGGGAGGAGGTCAGAGACCTGGCCGGGTGGTGCCAGAATAACAACCTATCCCTCAAATGTAACCAAGACTAAGGAGATGATTGTGGACTACAGGAAAAGGAGCACCGAGCACGTCCCCATTCTCATCGACTGGGCTGTAGTGGAGCAGGTTGAGAACTTAAAATTCCTTGGTGTCCACATCATCAACAAACTAGAATGGTCCAAACACACCAAGACAGTCGTGAAGAGGGCACAATAAAGCCTATTCCCCCCCAAGAAACTAAAAATATTTGGCATGGGTCCTCAGATCCTCAAAAGGTTCTTCAGCTGCAACATCGAGAGCATCCTGACCGGCTGCATCACGCCTGGTACGGCAATTGCTCGGCCTCCGACCGCAAGGCATTTCAGAGGGTAGTGCGTACGGCCCAGTACATCACTGGGGCAAAGCTGCCTGCCATCCAGGACCTCTACACCAGGCAGTGTCAGGAAGGCCCTAAAAATTGCCAAAGAGCCCAGCCACCCCAGTCATAGACTGTTCTCTCTACTACCGCATGGCAAGCGATACCGGAGTGCCAAGTCTAAGACAAAAAGGCTTCTGAACAGTTTTTACCCCCAAGCCAAAAGACTCCTGAACAGTTAACCAAATGGTTACCCGGACTATTTGCGTTGTGTGCCCCCCAACCCCTCTTTTACGCTGCTGCTACTCTCTGTTCATCATATATGCAGTCACTTTAACGATACCTACATGTACATACTACCTCAATAAGCCTGACTAACAGGTGTCTGTATATAGCCTTGCTACTCTTTTTTTCCCCAATGTCTTTCTGTTTAATTTCTTTACTTACCCACACACACACCTTTTTTTTGGCACCATTGGTTAGAACCTGTAAGTAAGAATTTCACTGTAAGGTTTACACCTGTTGTATTCGGCGCATGTGACAAATAAATGTTGATTTGATTTGAGAACAGCCTCAATTCATCAGAAAATGGACTCTACTAGGTGTCGAAAGCATTCCACAAGGATGCTGGCCCATGTTAACTACAATGCTTCCCACAGTTGTATCAAGTTGGCTAAATGTCCTTTGGGTGGTGGATCACGCTTGATACACATGGGAAACTGTTGAGCATAAAATACCCAGCAGCGTTGCAGCCTTAAACACGCTCAAACTGGTGCACCTGGCACCTACTACCACAGCACGTTCAAAGGCACTTAAATATTTTGTCTTACCCTCTGAATTGCATACATACACAATCCATGTCTCAATTGTCTCATGGCTTAAAAATCCTTCTTTAACCTGTCTCCTCCCCTTCATCTACACTGATCAAAGTGTATTTAACAAGTGACATTAGTAAGGGATCATAGCCTTCAACTGAAATCACCTGGTCATACTGTCATTGAAAGAGCATGTAGAGCACGACACCATTCTGTATACTTCTGGCCCTTCTTTGGACACTTAACAACCCTCAAGGCAAGCTTCAATTCCATACAACTCTCCTTCCGTGGCCTCCAATTGCTCTTAAATACGAGTAAAACTAAATGCATGCTCTTCAACCGATCGCTGCCTGCACCTGCCCAACATCACTACTCTGGACGGCTCGGACTTTGAATACGTGGACAACTACAAATACCTAGGTGTCTGGTTAGACTGTAAACTCTCCAAAGTTAAATCTAGAATTGGCTTCCTATTTCGCAACAAAGCATCCTTCATTCATGCTGCCAAACATACCCTTGTAAAACTGACCATCCTACCAATCCTCGACTTCGGGGCGATGTCATTTACAAAACAGCCTCCAAATAGCCTCCTACTCAACAAATTGGATGCAGTCTATCACAGTGCCATCCGTTTTGTCACCAAAGCCACCATTGCGACCTGTACGCTCTCATTGGCTGGCCCTCGCTTCATACTCGTCGCCATACCCACTGGCTCCAGGTCATCTACAAGACCCTGCTAGGTAAAGTTCCCCCTTATCTCAGCTCGCTGGTCACCATAGCATCACCCACCTGTAGCACGCGCTCCAGCAGGTATACATCTCTGGGCACCCCCAAAACCAATTCTTTCTTTGGCCGCCTCTCCTTCCAGTTCTCTGCTGCCAATGACTGGAACGAACTACAAAAATCTCTGAAACTGGAAACACTTATCTCCCTCACTAGCTTAAGCACCAGCTGTCAGAGCAGCTCACAGATTACTGCACCTGTACATAGCCCATCTATAATTTAGCCCAAACTACCTCTTTCCCTACTGTATTATTTTATTGTATTTATTTATTTAGCTCCTTTGCACCCCATTATCTTTATTTATACTTTGCACATTCTTCCACTGCAAATCTACCATTCCAGTGTTTTACTTGCTACATTGTATTTACTTTGCCACCATGGCCTTTTTTTTGCCTTTACCTCCCTTATCTCACCTAATTTGCTCACATCGTATATAGACTTGTCTCTACTGTATTATTGACTGTTTGTTTCACTCCATGTGTAACTCTGTGTTGTTGTATGTGTCAAACTACTTTGCTTTATCTTGGCCAGGTGGAAATTGTAAATGAGAACTTGTTCTCAACTTGCCTACCTGGTTAAATAAAGGTGAAATAAAAAAATTAAAACTGTAATGTTTTGCACACTCAGTGTATAGCGTTCCTTTTTAAACCTCTGAAATCAAACGTTAACATTTAGCTCGACTTCAAATTATTTCACCAAATCAGTGAGGATAGAGCAGCTTACTATGGAGGGGGCAAGCTATTGTTTACATGTATTGGACAGACAAGTGTAGGGCACGAAAGACTGAAATTTTGCAGGTGGAGAGAAAGCGAGAGTGGAGGAGGACGGCTGGCTTGAAGCTCAGGGCATGTTGTTATGACATGCATTATCGGAATTTGGCCGACAGAAATATACCAACGGGCGAGTGGCTTCTATTAAGTAACTTTGAATGTCTTTGAACTACTGAGAATTGGATTAACATTGGACAAACTGGCTAACAAGCTGGTGTATGCAGTGCAGCACCAGATTAAAATAGAAAAACATCTTGCATTTATGTAGGTAATGAATCCCATGTGAAATGTTCAAACTACATCATCCTTAATTAGCATTGAAAGGTAGGTAGTTTACACACAAAGATTTTCAGCTAGCAGGAAGAGATTGGAAAAAGTATGATTGACAGAGTGAGGACCTTGAATAGGTTCTGTTGCATTTTTTTGTGGGATTGAAAAAAAAAAAAACCCTGTGTGTAACAGTATTAAGCAGTTCCCGCGATTTCAAAATAACAGTTATGTTCCAAAACAGTATAGATCCCTTTCATTCCAGGTTGGGATTCTGTTCCTTGAAAAATTTATCCTTTTTTTCAGTTTTCAGTTCCCTGACCCAGATCCCAACCCCTGGTTACAAATGCTGACTTTGCAGTCTTTGTGGCACAAATCCAATGCAAGTTAATGGTACCAATATCAGCATTTTCCCACTTCATGTTCAAATCATCCTGAAGTATAAAAAAATTAACTTTTTTAAAAAGTATGCAGCCCAATGACGTTATTTATAGATGATTTGGCTATGAAGCGTGAAAGTGATAAAATTAGGTACCACTGACTTGCATTGGATTTGTGCAACAAATGCATAAAATGTACCATCTGAAACAGCGGCCAGGTAAACAAAACCAAAGCATGGGTGGCTGTCATACCCTGTAAGCAGTCTATGGACAAGGTAAGTAAACAATTATATACCTAATAGCAGGAACAGCACCATCTAGTAGTCAGAACCTGGTAATATCAGAATGTAGGTGTGTGTGTGTGTGTGGGGGGCAACACTTTACATGTCACAGCTCTATATTTTGTTTGAGTGTACATCGAGTCATCGTAAATGTACAGCATATACCTCACTTAGACAACAAATTTGCAAAAGTTGAACAATTACCGGGATGTATTGGACCAACTTATTGTTGCACGACAAGTGGAAGTTCAGAATGGCTGTCAGTCAAAACTCTAACAGCACTGTGGAGTACAGAGCCAGAGCTTTGAGGTCATGTTCAATTTAGGCACTTAGAGTCCAAATCTGCATTTATCAACCCTTATACAGGTATGAGTGTAAAGGGTAAGTCAGCACACACACCCCTCGCTTCCAAATACAACCCTCTATGGCTGATGTTCCAATAAGGGTTGTCTGCTCGATTCAAGACCATGTTAGCCCAGAGAGCTCAAGCCTAGGAATCAGGTCTGGGAATGAACACCAGCCTTCTGGACTCAGAAACACAAACCAGGCACAAAATGAGAAGAAAAAAAATCCAGAAAAAATCACATTGTAGGATTTTTAATCAGTTTATTTGCAAATTATGGTGGAAAATAAGTATTTGGTCAATAACAAAAGTTTCTCAACACTTTGTAATATACCCTTTGTTGGCAATGACAGAGGTCAAACGTTTTCTGTAAGTCTTCACAAGGTTTTCACACACTGTTGCTGGCATTTTGGCCCATCCCTCCATGCAGATCTCCTCTAGAGCAGTGATGTTTTGGGGCTGTTGCTGGGCAACACGGACTTTCAACTCCCTCCAAAGATTTTCTATGGGGTTGAGATCTGGAGACTGGCTAGGCCACTCCAGGACCTTGAAATGCTTCTTACGAAGCCACTCCTTCGTTGCCCAGGCAGTGTGTTTGGGATCATTGTCATGCTGAAAGACCCATCCACGTTTCATCTTCAATGCCCTTGCTGATGGAAGGAGGTTTTCACTCAAAATCTCACGATACATGGCCCCATTCATTCTTTCCTTTACACGGATCAGTCGTCCTGATTCCTTTGCAGAAAAACAGCCCCAAAGCATGATGTTTCCACCCCCATGCTTCACAGTAGGTATGGTGTTCTTTGGATGCAACTCAGCATTCTTTGTCCTCCAAACACAACAAGTTGAGTTTTTTCCAAAAAGTTATATTTTTGGTTTCATCTGACCATATGACATTCTCCCAATCTTCTTCTGGATCATTCATTGCTCTCTAGCGAACTTCAGACGGGCCTGGACATGTACTGGCTTAAGCAGGGAGACACGTCTGGCGCTGCAGGATTTGAGTCCCTGGCGGCGTAGTGTGTTACTGATGGTAGGCTTTGTTACTTTGGTCCCAGCTCTCTGAGGGTCATTCACTAGGTGATTCTGGGATTTTTGCTCACCGTTCTTGTGATCATTTTGACCCCACAGGGTGAGATCTTGTGTGGAGCCCCAGATCGAGGGAGATTATCAGTGATCTTGTATGTCTTCCATTTCCTAATAATTGCTCCCACAGTTGATTTCTTCAAACCAAGCTGCTTACCTATTGCAGATTCAGTCTTCCCAGCCTGGTGCAGGTCTACAATTTTGTTTCTGGTGTCCTTTGACAGCTCTTTGGTCTTGGCCATAGTGGAGTTTGGAGTGCCAAAAATCTTGCTTGTTTGTAGGTGACTAAATACTTATTTTCCACCATCATTTGCAAATAAACTGATTAAAATTCCTACAATGTGATTTTCTGGATTTTTATTTTGTCTGTCATAGTTGAAGTGTACCTATGATGAAAATTACAGGCCTCATCTTTTTAAGTGGGAGAACTTTCCCAATTGGTGGCTGACTAAATACTTGCCCCACAATACTTACCCCACTGTATTTATAGGCAATGCTATGGGGTTAGCATGTGAGTGTAGCGGGGGTTGAGGTAGGGAGAGAGTACTGGTGCTCTGGAAGTCTGTCATTATCACACGGGTGGAGAGTAGCTCTCGAAAACCCTACTCCATGTGTTGGGTTTTCAGCAGTTACAGTCACCCACATTTGGCTCCATATGAACTACAATTCCCACGCTGTGTTTTAACATTTAGAAAAGTCTATAATCATTGTTTAAACCGGTTTTCGAAACATTTGCAGATCTTATCTTTGATATCAGCGAGAAATAAAATGCATCAAATAAAAAAGACAATTACTGTAGAAGTTTTTGCACTGATCCACAAGCCATGTGCCTCAAGTGGATTGATTACACTTCCTTCCCAGTTATGGCTTACACACAGGTGTCCGGAGCACGCTATATAGCTAAATAGCACAGGTGGCTGTCTGTCTTCCGTAAACAAGAGATGTAACATGGAGATATGGTTAGTGTTCCCACACAGCCATAAAAAGGTGTATAGTAATTTAACCTTAATTTATTGCTGATATGAAAAGATGCTGTATTTGTTTTTAGAAACATAAGTAATGTAAGCAATGCATGGTAATGTATAGAGCAAGCATCAAGGCTCTTCACAAAAACTCCCCGGTCAGATGATACTACCATCAATAGGCACTAAAGCAGCTCGTGTCTATGAATGGGGTAGGTGGAGAGTGGATACATGGTCATTTTAGAGTATTAGACAGAAAAATCATATTTTTAACTCAAAATATAAGAGATTCTATCCTCCTCCTTTCCCTCTTCCCGTGATTTTATGTCTCTCTCGCTCTCCTCTCCCTAGGTGTATGGGCACATAGACCAACATCCGATATACAACATTTGTCCCATCACTATACAGACACACATACTCAGAGGGTGATGTCCTCACTCCCCATTGTGAGGAGGCTCAGGAATGCACTGTTTGTACCTTCTAAGGCAGCTCCTTCATGAGGCTTGGCGTATCTCTGTCCCTTAGTGATGAAGATACAGTTGAAGTCAGAAGTTTAATACACTTAAGTTGGAGTCATTAAAAGTTGTTTTTCAACTACTCCACAAATGTCTTGTTAACAAACTATAGTTTTGGCAAGTCGGTTAGGACATCAACTTTGTGCATGACACAAGTCATTTTTCCAACAATTGTTTACAGACAGATTATTTCACTGTATCACAATTCCAGTGGGTCAGAAGTTTACATACACTAAGTTGACTGTGCCCTTAAACAGCTTGTAAAATTCCAGAATATTATGTCATGGCTTTAGAAGCTTCTGATAGGCTAATTGACATCATTTGAGTCAATTGGAGGTGTACCTGTGGATGTATTTCAAGGCCTACCTTCACACTCAGTGCATCTTTGCTTGACATGTGAAAATCAGCCAAGACCTCAGAAAAAGAAAAAAAAATTGTAGACCTTCACAAGTCTGGTTCATCCTTGCGAGCAATTTCCTAACGCCTGAAGGTACCACGTTCATCTGTACAAACAATAGTATGCAAGTATAAACACCATGGGCCTACGCAGCGGTCATACCGCTCAGGAAGGAGACGCGTTCTGTCTCCTAGAGATGAACGTACTTTGATTTGCACAAACAGCAAAGGACCATGCGAAGATGCTGGAGGAAACAGGTACAAAAGTATCTATATATCCACAGTAAAATGAGTCCTATATCAACATAACCTGAAAGGCCGCTCCCAAACTGCCATGAAAAAGCCAGACTACGGTTTGCAACTGCACATGGGGACAAAGATCATACTTTTTGAAGAAATGTCCTCTGGTGTGATAAAAAATATAACTGTCGTTTGGCCATAATGACCATTATGTTTGGAGGAGGCTTGCAAGCCAAAGTTAACCATCGCAACCGTGAAGTACGGGGGTGGCAGCATCATGTTGTGGGTGTGCTTTGCTGCAGGATGGACTGGTGAATTTCACAAAATAGATGGCATCATGAGGAGGAAAATTATGTGGATATATTGAAGCAACATCTCAAGACATCAGTCTTGGTCGCAAATTAATCTTCCAAATGGACAATGACACCAAGCATACTTCCAAAGTTGTGGCAAAATGGCTTAAGGACAACAAAGTCAAGATATTGGAGTGGCCATCACAAAGCCGTAGCCTCAATCATATAGAAATATGGGCAGAACTTAAAAAGCATGTGCAAGGAGGCCTACAAACTCAGTTACACCAGCTCTGTCAGGAGGAATGGGCCAAAATGCACCCAAATTATTGGGGGAAGCTTGTGGAAGGCTACCCGAAACATTTGACCCAAGTTAAACTATTTAAAGGCAATGCTACCAAATACTAATTGAGTGTATGTAAACTTCTGACCCACTGGGAATGTGATGACAGAAATAAAAGCTGAAATAAATCACTCTACTATTTTTCTGACATTTCACATTCTTAAAATAAAGCAGTGACCCTAACTGATCTAAGACAGGGCAATTTACTAGGATTAAAAGTCAGGGACTGAACTGAGTTTAAATGTATTTGGCTAAGTTGTGTGTAAACTTCTGACTTCAACTGTATGTCTCTATGTCCAGAAGGAGGTGTATTATTCATTTTCTCTCCTTTACAAATGCACACACACCTCTTGAACAAGAACTGGAAGGAGTGTGCATTTGAGGTTGTGGGAGAGAGGGGGGATGGGGTTAGGAGGGCCATCTTTACAGGAGTGTGTGTGTATTGACAACAGCGTTCCAAAACTCTGCCCCCTCCAGCCCCAGGTATGAGGCTACCACTGCTACAACAGTCCTGTAAATCTCTCATGTCAGCAGCCCATCAGCAACACCTTACATCTTTCTAAAGTTGGCTAGAAAGTTCTTAGTCCTTACAACACAGGATTTGAAAAAGTTGTTGACTACAGTGGAGAGTAAGTGTTTATTTTCCACCTTGCAGAATAGGCCAACCATTCAATGACACTATGGAATGTACCATTGATAAAATAGCCTAGAATTGGTGAAAAACTATCAAGTTAGCTCATTTGGTAATACAGTTGATTAACTACCAGTACACACACACACACACACACACACTTGTTGATCATCATAGTAAATGGTTCAGAAAGCTATCCATGATAGCCTACTCACGACTCTTGGTGCTTCTCCACGGCTTAGTAGCAACAAACTCGTGGTAGACAGCGAAAGCTCCCAACATCAGCAGAACTAAGAACAGCATATGTTTCCCACTCCGTCTCAGTTTCTTCAGCGGGAAGAAAGACTTGACCATGTTGACTGATCTCCCTGCTGCTTGCTCCCGGGGACCCAGTCAGTGAATTTGGCGGCTTTGTTCGTTCGGCAAAGTTGGACCAGGCTGACCGCCCGTCAGTCTCGCAACCCCGTTCGCGATACACGGACGGCGACCCCAACACTCCCACCTCCCGATGGTGGCGAGGTGACTTATTTCATCCCGTAAATAACCCGGCAGGCTCCGGCTTTGAGTTTGCTTTGACTCGAGCGCTATGTTGAATTTACCCCTGTTTAATCGAGTAGAGACTGGCTGTTGGGTTGGTTGACTACTACAAAGCTACATATCGAACTAAACAAAAACCATAGCAACCCCGCACTGTTTTCTGTGCCCTTCTCGCTTCACTGCGCAAACACAAACAGAACAAGCACATAAGCACCCGCTCAGAGAGATTTATGGGTGGGGTTACGTGGCCACGCCCGCGTCGTATCGCAGCCAGTTGCACAGGTTGTAGGTTTCGACGAGATGGGATGCAGTTTTTGTAACCATAACTCTTTCCCTAACCTTAACCTAATTCTTCTAACCTGCTACGAAAAGTCAAATCAGGTAGAAATCTGGGAGAGGCTATACGGACACGCTTGGTGCCCAAATTGATGACGTGTGTCGCGCAGCTGAGAGTTGAGACGAATGGATTAGGTTGAGTCAGTTGTCCTAAACCATTCCCAGCGAGCTCATTTATGCTGGCAACAATAGCATGGCGCTAGTTAAAACTTGTAAAATAAAGTAAAATGTATTTCAATGGGCGAGGTAGAAATAACTTGTAGTATTGGTCACCTTCTGGAAGTCACCTTGACATGACATGCTAATTAGCTAATGTATCAAGCTGGTGTGAATGACCAGTGCAAGTGTTGTATCCATGTGTAGCCAGCAGATCCGACCCACTTGCTTACAGCTGCACTAGGGTCGGACAACATAACTGTGTAGATTAAGGCAATGGGGAGTTTGGAAAATGTACCGCAATCCAGGGATGAGATGCGTTGTACTCTGATTTTTCTCTTTATCCCAACTGTTACACCGAGAAGATTGAACTAGCAGTCTTTCAAATGGTGCTCCTTAAGGCAACCCGCGCACATTCATCCAAACACCTACGTTTATTGTAATGGTATTCTGCGATTGTTATTAGGCCTACACAAAATCAAATGTATTTGTCACATACACATGGTTAGCAGGTCTTAATACAAGTGTAGCGAAATGCTTGTGCTTCTAGTTCCGACCATGCAGTAATATCTAACAAGTAATATAACCTAACAATTTCACAACTACCTTGTGTAAAGGCATTAATACGAATATGTACATACAAATATATAAATGAGTGATGGCCGAACGGCATAGGCAAGATGCAGTAGATGGTATAGAGTACAGTATATACATATGAGATTAGTAATGTAGGGTATGAAAACATATTGTAACGACCCTGGGTTTATAAACGCGGAAATCGACTCTGCCTCACGAGCATGCTTTTTCAGGCACAGTCGATAGCGCGCCGGACCTCGGGCTAAAAGGTCGAGGGTTCGAGACCTGCTAACTGGTGTTTCATTACAATATTAAACAGCATGGTTTAAAGTGGCTAGTGATACATTACATCAAGATGGCATGATGCAGTAGATGGTATAGCGTACAGTATATTCATATGAGATGAGTAATGCAGGGTATGAGAACATTATATAAAGTGGCATTGTTTAAAGTGGCTAGTGATACATTTAATTACATCAAGATGGCAAGATGCAGTAGATGGTATACCCAACAGTATGTATATACATATTAGATGAGTAATGTAGGGTAAGTAAACAGAGCTCAGGCTGCGACAGAGCCTGGGCTCAAACCCAGAATGTCTGGTGGCACAGCTAGGACTGCGATGCAGTGCCTTAGACCACTGCGCCAACCGGGAGGCCTCTTTTCAGTCTTCTGAGGGGGAAAAGGCATTGTCGTGCCATGATAGTTCGTAGGTGATGTGGACACGAAGGATCTTGAAACTCTTGAACCGCTCAACTACAGCCCCATCGTGGTGAATGGGGGCGTGTTCGGCCCTTCTTTTCCTGTAGTCCACGATCATCTCCTTTGTCTTGCTCACGTTGAAGGAGAGGTTGTTGTCCTGGCACCACATTGCCAGGTCTCTGACGTCCTCCCTATAAGCTGTCTCATCGCTGTCGGTGATCAGGCCTACCACTGTGTTGTCAGCAAACTTAATGATGGTGTTGGAGTCATGCTTGGCCATGCAGTCGTGGGTGAATAGGGAGAACAGGAGGGGACTAAGCATGCACCCCTGAGGGGCCCCCGTGTTGAGGATCAGCATGGCAGATGTGTTGTTGCCTACCTTTACCACCTGAGGGTGGCCCGTCAGGAAGTCCATGATCCAGTTGCAGAGGTAGGTGTTTAGTCCCAGGGTCCTTGGCATAGTGATGAGCTTTGTGGGCACTATGGTGAATGCTGGGCTGTAGTCAATAAACAAAATTCTCATATAGGTATTCCTTTGGTCCAGATGGGAAAGGGCAGTGTGGAGTGCAATTGAGATTGCTTCATCTGTGGATCTGTTGGTACGGTATGCGACTTGGAGTGGGTCTAGGGTTTCTGGGATGATGGTGTTGATGTGAGCCATGACCAGCCTTTCAAAGCACTTCATGGCTACTGACGTGAGTGCTACACGGCGGTAGTCATTTAGACAGGTTACCTTCGCTTTTTTGGGCACAGGGACTATGGGGGTCTGCTTGAAACATGTAAGCATTGCAGACTTGGTCAGGGACAGGTTGAAAATGTCAGTGAAGACACTTGCCAGTTGGTCTGTGCATGCTCTGAGTACACATCCTGGTAGTCCGTCTGGTCCTGTGAATGTTGACCTGTTTAAAAGTCTTGCTCACAGAAATTCACGCACTTATTAAGAGAACATCCCTGGGCATCCCTACTGATCTGATCTGGCGGACTCATTAAAGTCAAATGCTTCATTTGTAAATGATGTCTGAGTGTTGGAGTGTGCCCCTGGCTAGCTGTAAAAAAAATAATTTAAAACACAAAAGACAATTGTGCTGTCTGGTTTGTTTAATATAAGCACTTTGACATGACTTATACTTTGATACTTAGGTATATTTTTGCAATTACATTTACTTTTACTTAGTATTTTACTGGGTGACTTTCAGTTGAGTCTTTCTATTAAGGTATCTTTACTCAAGTATTACCATTTGGTATTTTTTAGACCACTGCCAGTGGAGAAGTTATTGTATGGTCAAGTTAATGTATCCGGAAGCATCACACCGGGTCCTGTTCAGTGTTTTGTTGTCATAGTCAAACTATGCTGGCAGCTCTATCGCTAGGGATTGAATAGCTTATGTCAGAGTGTGTGACAGCCTGTGTTCATCAGAAGAGTCAGTGTCTGTAAGATGACACTGCGGATGGCCCTGCCTTGGCGCCCAGTAACCCAATGTGTGTGTTACCCAGCAGTGACCCTGCAATGGGGAGAGAAATCTAACGTTCAAGCCTTGGATCGGCCGTCTTTAAGTCTTCATACAGAAGTCTTCGTATACAAGGTTATAAGAGCATATAGAAAATAAAATCCGTAACTGAAGTAGCTACAATATTGAATTCATTCCGTAGGAACCTGTCCTCTTTTACATTGACAGCAAAGAACTACAGGTGAAAGCAAAAATCTGATATAAGCTACGCATCCATCATGTTGCTTTCACCGGGCTGGTTTTCCCTCCTTTATCTCCAGCCACAGCATGTGACCTGAGCATGTTTACCTATTCAATGAGATGGAAACCAGGACACAGTTGTATGTGAAGGAAACAGGAAGTAGAGCCACCTGATAATGTCATGGCCACCTAAGCAGCCATGCAGGTGAAAGGAGAGACAGGTTCAGCTGATGGTCAGTACTACTGACCCACCACCAACTGAACACAAATGTCTAGTGAACGGAGTTAGCCTAGTTCCTGTTTGTGGTGGGTTCATATCCACAGTTAACAGAACAATAACTTCAACAACTCTGGTCTGATCTAGGATAATGTCGATCCAGATCTGGTTCAGATAGCTGGTTTACAGAAGAGGGTGGTAGGTTTGAGCTCTGTATTGGCCACGTATACTGATTTATATGGCTCTTATATGGGAGAATTGCTTTTGGTTCACCCAATTAGTTTGCATTTGAATCTTGTAAAAACTACTTTTATTGTTTCCACTGTATACTACAAAATTGATTGGTCAAAAGATAGTGACCGAAGTACAAAAAATGAGGAGACAGACCAGAGTTTGAGTAATTTCTGTTTATTAGTCATTAGAGCCTTCAGTCTGAGAACCAATCGTTATGCTCCAATCAGATAGACCTCCCCCAACCAACCAGCATGCAGTTGACACCCCAAACCCTGACCAATCTCACTCCCTAGCTGCTCTGCTTCACAGGACCTTGTTTAGCTGAACCTAGAGCCAGGTCTGCTGGAGATGCTGTATGCAAGAATAAGATTACAGTAAGTCTGCATCTCAAATGACACCAATTACCTATATAGTGCACTACTTTAGTAGCCAACTCTGACCATTGGTCAAAAAGTAGGGCATATTGAGTCATCTACAACAGGATTTCCCAAACTCGGTCCCCCGCCCCCCGCCCTAGCACTACACAGATAATTCAATTAACCAACTTATCATCCAGCTTTGATTCTTTGAATCAGCTGTGTAGTGTTGGGGGAAAATCTAAACGTGCAACCATTGGGGGCCCCAGGATCGCGTTTGGGAAACCCTGATCTACAAGGTATAGAGTGTCATTTGGAATGCAGACAGACTACAGTAAGACTATATATGTAATGTGACTGAGCTTGATACTGGTTCAGTCTGACCAGAATAAGCGGCTTAAGCTGCTTCACACACACCCTTCTAGGTGTGAAGTAAATCATCATCCCATGAAGAACAATTAAGAGAAATCATAAACCCAGAGTAAGAACATACAGTGCGTTTGAGAAGCAGAGAGCAAACGTTTAGTTAGCATGACTGCTGCTAGAGAGGGAGCTGCTACTGTCACACATGTGTATGTGCGGACACGCATGTGTATGTGCGGACACGCAGTCACACATACACACGAAGCAGTCCCCAGGAGTTGATCAGTTGGCCCTGGAAGGTGGTGAGAAGTGAAGGGGATTTGGGGATTAGCCCTTGCTGGGTGAAAGGGGGGTTTACACACACACACACACACACACACACACACAAATACGCACACCCAGTACTGGGCTTCCAACTCCATTAAGCAAAGACCTCTATGAGTAAAGGGGGGGGGGGGGACAGCCTGCTAACCAGAGGGATGGGGGGCACTCCTTTTAGCCACACCTCCTGAGTGCAGTCAGCTACAGAAGGCCCACCCAGCCAGCTAGCTGCCATGACGATAGCACGCAGACACACACACACACACACACTCACACAGGGGATACAATTGAGCCATGGACACACACACACTTATCACAAACACATTCTCTCTTTATAAACACAAATGTCTGAAGTTTTAAAAGTCTTCATGACACAGTCTGACTTCTTTCTCCAGTAGTCATCACTCCTGTCCTCCACTCTCCTCTACATCCATCCCACCTACGTTCTCCGTCCCCTTGTCAGCCTCCTTCTGTTCATCACAGCAGAAACAAAGAGAGAGACATTAAAACAGTAATTTACACTGAGTATACAAAACATTAAGAACATCCTCTTTCCATAACATAGGTCACCCAGGTGAAAGCTATGATCCCTTATTGATGTCACTTGTTAAATCCACTTCAGTGTAGATTTAGGGAAGGAGACAGGTTAAGGAAGGATTTTTAAGCCTTGAGACAGTTGAGACATGGAATGTGTATATGTGTGCCATTCAGAGTGTCAATGGGCCAGACAAAAGACTTAAGTGCCTTTGAAAAGGGTATGGCAGTAGCTGCCAGGCACACTGGTTTGAGTGTGTCAAGAACTGCAATGCTGCTGGGTTTTTCACACGCAACAGTTTCCTGTGTGTATCAAGAATGGTCCACCACCCAAAAGGACATCCAGCTAACTTGACAACTGTGGGAAGCATTGGAGTCAACATGGGCCAGCATCCCTGTGGAACGCTTTCTTATATGATGCTAAGTGTGGGTTAATCTGTTCTGATGTCTCTCCAGTATTCAATCTCAACTCACCTTGGGGCTAGGGGAAGAGTTTAATCTGTAGGAGCTAGGGGAAGTGTAGCGTGGCTACAGGAAATGTGTAGTGTGTTGGCTGTTTGACTCACCTTGGCGTCCCTCTCTGCGAACTTCTGGAACATGTTGGCGTAGAGCCTCTTGTCCTTCTCATGCTGCTCCTTAATCTGTTTCTGGCACAGAGCCACCTGGGAAGGCAGACAGAGAGCCCCGGATCAGACAAAGAGCAAGCAGAGATGGACATCCAGATGAGAGGAGAGGGAAGTTTAGACGGGGCACATAAAGACCATTCTAGTACAGTACCTGGCTCTTGGCGGCCTTGTTGCTAGGATAAAGCTGGGTGACGCGCTGGAAGTCTGCTCTCGCCCTATCAAACTCCTTCATGGCAAACAGCGCCTCCCCCCTCCGGAATAGAGCCTTTTCATTGGATTCGTCTAGCTCCAGGGCCTTCGCACACAAGCGAGAGAGAGCAGAAACCAAAAGTAAGTGGGGGAATAGGTTTGGTGTGGAATATTTAGGAAGTCAGATATGTTCAGATAAAGTCAGGTCAGGTGTGTGTGTCTCCTAATCGAGTCTGTGTGTACCTTGTCACAGTTGTCGAAGGCAGAGCTTGGTTCCTGAAGCTTGATGAAGCACATGGCCAGGTTGAGGTGAGCAGCCAATCGCAAGGCTTTAGCTTTCTGGTCCTCCCCCTCAGGCAAACTTGATTCATTCTCCAGCCATGACACAATCCTCTTATACTGGACAGACGCTTGGCGATGCTTCCCTTCCTACACACACACACACACACACACACACACACACACACACACACACACACACACACACATTATACTAAACAAGCTTACACAGTCTCACCTCAGAATTATACATTCATCCAGGTTTCTCAAACATCAAATGTCAAAGTGTTTCAGGTTATCTCCGAAATCTTAAAAGTTAGGCATTAACTGCAAATGGCTACGGTAAGGGTTAAGGTTTGGGATAGGCTTAAAACAAAAATCTAAAAAACAACTTTCCATCGCTGCTGGTTTCAAACATGCAACCTTTTGCACCAGAGGCAGACGATTAAACCCATCCACCAACCCCACCGCCCTAGCAAAAATGTAACTTATTTAAAGGCAACAGCGCGTTTCCACATCATCTCCCGACATCCCCAGACAAGGCTGGATGTCTAATACTGACTTGTATCACGGGTGACCTGGCTAGTTATACTGCACTGCTGCTTGAAGCTACTTCCCTCCACCCACACACAGGTAGCCTAGCGGTTAAGAACCTGTCGATGTGCCCTTGAGCAAGGTACTTAATCCTAATTGCTCCTGTATGTCTCTCTGGATCTGCTAAATGACAAATCTAAACCTTGAAGTACTGTGTTCCTTTCTCCTTAATGATGACGCTCTGCTCCAGTTTCTCTGCTGAGTTCATCTCCCAGGATTCCTTAGCCTGGGGAACAGGAAATGCTTCAGTCAGCCAGCAAATCACCTCTCAAAACACCAGACTCATCTGGGGTACACTTAGTAGGTAAACAGTTTGGAAATGTCATGAATAAAATGCCTAAGGCATGTCCCTGGACAGGGCTCTCTGGTTGATATTGCTAAAGGGTGAGGGGTCATACCTTCTCGAAGGTGGTCAGTTTGAGTTTGTACTGCAGAGTGGCTCCACCAGGAATACTGTACTTGCTGCTTCCTATGTTTCCATAGCCATACCTTAACACACACACACACACTTAGAAATTCATATCGACACACACTACAATTAGATATCCATACATACACAGCCACACAACTCAGCCAATATAATGGTGTGTTCTCTGGGTATACACTGCTCAAAAAAAATTAAGGGAACACTTAAACAACACAATGCAACTCCAAGTCAATCACACTTCTGTGAAATCATACTGGCCACTTAGGAAGCAACACTGATTGACAATACATTTCACATGCTGTTGTGCAAATGGAATAGACAACAGGTGGAAATTATAGGCAATTAGCAAGACACCCCCAATAAAGGAGTGGTTCTGCAGGTGGTGACCACAGACCACTTCTCAGTTCCTATGCTTCCTGGCTGATGTTTTGGTCACTTTTGAATGCTGGCGGTGCTTTCACTCTAGTGGTAGCATGAGACGGAGTCTACAACCCACACAAGTGGCTCAGGTAGTGCAGCTCATCTAGGATGGCACATCAATGCGAGCTGTGGCAAGAAGGTTTGCTGTGTCTGTCAGCGTAGTGTCCAGAGCATGGAGGCGCTACCAGGAGACAGGCCAGTACATCAGGAGACGTGGAGGAGGCCGTAGGAGGGCAACAACCCAGCAGCAGGACCGCTACCTCCACCTTTGTGCAAGGAGGAGCAGGAGGAGCACTGCCAGAGCCCTGCAAAATGACCTCCAGCAGGCCACAAATGTGCATGAGTCTGCTCAAAAGGTCAGAAACAGTCTCCATGAGGATGGTATGAGGGCCCAACGTCCACAGGTGTAGGTTGTGCTTACAGCCCAACACCGTGCAGGACGTTTGGCATTTGCCAGAGAACACCAAGATTGGCAAATTCGCCACTGGCGCCATATGCTCTTCACAGATGAAAGCAGGTTCACACTGAGCACGTGACAGACGTGACAGAGTCTTTCTGGACTGGTGGAGAACTTTCTGCTGCCTGCAACATCCTCCAGCATGACCGGTTTGGTGGTGGGTCAGTCATGGTGTGGGGTGGTATTTCTTTGGGGGGCCCCACAGCCCTCCATGTGCTCGCCAGAGGTAGCCTGACTGCCATTAGGTACCGAGATGAGATCCTCAGACCCCTTGTGAGACCATATGCTGGTGTGGTTGGCCCTGGGTTCCTCCTAATGCAAGACAATGCTAGACCTCATGTGGCTGGAGTGTGTCAGCAGTTCCTGCAAGAGGAAGGCATTGATGCCATGGACTGGCCCGCCCGTTCCCCAGACCTGAATCCAATTGAGCACATCTGGGACATCATGTCTCGCTCCATCCACCAACGCTACGTTGCACCACAGACTGTCCAGGAGTTGGCGGATGCTTTAGTCCAGGTCTGGGAGGAGATCCCTCAGGGGACCATCCGCCACCTCATCAGGAGCATGCCCAGGCGTTGTAGGGAGGTCATACAGGCACGTGGAGGCCACACACACTACTGAGCTTCATTTTGACTTGTTTTAAGGACATTACATTACTACCTGACATGACTCCTTGCTGTCCCCAGTCCACCTGGCTGTGCTGCTGCTCCAGTTTCAACTGTTCTTCCTTATTATTATTTGACCATGCTGGTCATTTATGAACATTTGAACATCTTGGCCATGTTATGTTATAATCTCCACCCTGCACAGCCAGAAGAGGACTGGCCACCCCACATAGCCTGGTTCTAGGGAGTTTTTCCTAGCCACCGTGCTTCTACACCTGCATTGCTTGCTGTTTGGGGTTTTAGGCTGGGTTTCTGTACAGCACTTTGAGATATCAGCTGATGTACGAAGGGCTATATAAATAAATTTGATTTGATTTGATGATTAAATCAAAGTTGGATCAGCCTGTAGTGTGGTTATCCACTTTAATTTTGAGTGTGACTCCAACTCCAGACCTCCATGGGTTGATAAATTTGATTTCCATTGATCATTTTTGTGTGATTTTGTTGTCAGCACATTCAACTATGTAAAGAAAAAAGTATTTAATAAGAATATTTCATTCATTCAGATCTAGGATGTGTTTTTTTAGTTTCCCTTAATTTTTTTGAGCAGTGTATATTTCTCAAAATAACAACATTGTATGTAGACTAGGTTTATAATGTATGTGTGTATATTACTTGGGTTTGATGATGAAGAGTGACTCCTCTCCCTGTTCCATGGCGGTCAGGGCTTTCTCCACCCCACTTGGCAGACCCAGACTCTTTCCATCTCCCAACTCAAACTTCAGCTCCCTCTGGTCAAAGACCTTGCCCTCACAGCTGCCCTCCACGCACACTGCAGGGGAAAGAGACCGAGAAAGGTGTGAGCGATTGTAGCCTGTACAGTAGGTCTTAGTTTGGAATATCCCTGTTCCTTTTTGATGATGATATGTTTGTGTGTGTACCTTCTACGGCAGCTCCTTCATTAGGTTTGGAGTATCCCGCTCCCTTAGTGATGATGCGACGGATAATTCCTCCATCCTCTCCCTCAGTGATGTCCTCCCCTCGAAACTCAAACAGCTCCACCTAACACACACACACACACACACAAAACCCCCATTTAAGCACCCAGTCACACACGTCAATGTTGACACAGAATGTTTACCTAAAACAGACTTAATCCCTCACAGACAGACAGAAGGTTACCTGGAAGACAAGAGTAGCATTGGGGGGTATCTTCGGGGGGCTGCCGGCGGTGCCATAGGCGTACTCTGGTTTACAGATCAGCTGGCTAATCTCTCCTACTTTCATAGTAGCCACTCCCAGGTCCCACGCCTTGATTACCTGACCTACACACACACGTCAAATGTTTTGATCACCTGGCGTGTACTTCAACACACAACACAAGAGAGAGACACGTACAGTACACACACACACAGAGGTAGAGATAGAGAAAGAGAGAGACAAGTACAGTACACACACACACACACACACACACACACACACCTTTGCCCAGCTCGAAGGAGAACTTCTCTCCTCGTTCGCGACTGGAGTCAAATGGGGTTCCATCCAGCAGCGTGCCAACATAGTGAACAAACACCTTGTCCCCCGTCATAGGCAGCTCTGTCCCTGTGCCCTCTTGCTTCACCAACTACAGATGTAGGAGAGGGAGAGAGGGAAAGAGTGACAGTGAAGGTTAGTTATGCTGTAGCAGTGTATGGCATAGTCGGTCTGTGGTAGTGTTAGGTATTTTATTAGGATCCCCATTAGCTGTTGCAAAAGCAGCAGCTACTCTTCCTGGGGTCCACACAAACCATAACATAATACAGAACATTAAATAGACAAGAACAGCTCAAGGACAGAACTTCATCAATTTAAAAAATGTATGTAAAAGAGGCACACGTAGTCTACATATCAATACATACAAACTATGTAGGTCAAATAGGGGAGAGGCGTTGTGCTGTGAGGTGTTGCTTTATCAGTTTTTTTTAAACCAGGTGTGCTGTTCATTAAAAACAATATGAGATGGAAGAGAGTTCCATGCAATAATGGCTCTATATAATACTGTACACTTTCTGGAATTTGTTTTGGATTTGGGGACTGTGAAAAGCTAAACGCCAAGTAATTTAGTCTCCTCAACTTGTTCAACAGCCACACCATTCATTACCAGATTCAGCTGAGGTATAGCACTTAAGGAATTATTTGTACCAAATACAATGCGCTTAGTTTTAGAGATGTTCAGGACCAGTTTATTACTGGCCACCCATTCCAAACCAGACTGCAACTCTTTAAGAGTTTAATTGACTTCATTAGCAGTGGTTGCTGATGCGTATATGGTTGAATCATCAACATACATGGACACACGTTTTGTTTAATGCCAGTGGCATGTCCTTGGTAAAAAATAGAAAAGAGTAGAGGGCCTAGAGAACTGCCCTGCAGTACACCACACTTTACATGTTTGAAATTAGAAACGCTTCCATTAAAGAAAACCCTCTGAGTTCTATTAGATCAACATCTCTGAAGCCAAGATATGGCAGAGGTTGAAAAGCCATAACATCATTGTTTTCTCAACAACAGGTTTTGGTCAATAATATCAAATGCTGCACTGAAATCTAACAGTACAGCTCCCACAATCTTATTATCCATTTCTTTCAACCAATCATCAGTCAATTGTGTCAGTGCACATGTTGAGAAATAGCATTGTATTTGGTGAAACACCATTCTTTCCAACAGTTTGCTAAGAGCTGACAGCAAGCTTATATACAGTGCCTTGCGAAAGTATTCGGCCCCCTTGAACTTTGCGACCTTTTGCCACATTTCAGGCTTCAAACATAAAAGATATAAAACTGTATTTTTTTGTGAAGAATCAACAACAAGTGGGACACAATCATGAAGTGGAACGACATTTATTGGATATTTCAAACGTTTTTAACAAATCAAAAACTGAAAAATTGGGCGTGCAAAATTATTCAACAACAAGCTCAGTCTGATGATGCTGTGACACACTGCCCCAGACCATGACGGACCCTCTACCTCCAAATCGACCCCGCTACAGAGTACAGGCCTTGGTGTAACGCGCATTCCTTCGACGATAAACGCGAATCCGACCATCAAACCTGGTGAGACAAAACCGCAACTCATCAGTGAAGAGCACTTTTTGACAGTCCTCTCTGGTCCAGCGACGCGGAGTTCGTGCCCATAGGTGACGTTGTTGCAGGTGATGTAAGGCAGGTCCTCACCAGACAACAGGCCAACAAGCCCTCAGTCCAGCCTCTCTCAGCCTATTGCGGACAGTCTGAACACTGATGGAGGGATCCTCAACTGCCCGGGTTCCTGGTGTAACCCGGGCAGTTGTTGTTGCCATCCTGTACCTGTCCCGCAGGTGTGATGTTCGGATGTACCAATTCTGTGCAGGTGTTGTTATACGTGGTCTGCCACTGCGAGGACGATCAGCTGTCCGTCCTGTCTCCCTTTAGCGCTGTCTTAGGCGTCTCACAGTACGGACATTGCAATTTATTGCCCTGGCCACATCTTTTTTTGCTGAGTTTAGTACACCAAGGTAGGAGAGTCACACACACACACACACACACATACTTCTGGTATTGGAGTTCTTGGTTCTGTGGATCGAGCGGATGGGGAGCCAGCATCCTCCTGAATCCTCCTCACCATGGCTGCAGAAGCTGGGGTCCTTGGGATATGTTGCCTCCTCGGGATTAGAGGTCTTAATAATACCTTGCCCAGATCCTTGAGAAAGAGCTGTCTCCTCTGCAGCTTCTTTCTGTCCCAATCTGGGTTCAATGCCATCCAGATGACAAGCGCGTTGCATGCCGAGATCCAAGAACGTAGGGTTCTTCTTTTGCAGTTGTAGTCAGTCACCAGCTTGTCTAAATTGTCCACCCCTCCTTTTGTGGCATTGTGATCCATTATGATTTCTGGTTTTTGATGTTCCTGGCCACAGATTCTCCCATCCCTATGTAGCGTACTCATGAGTACCACATTTTTGCCTTTATTTGGCACGTAGGACACTGGGAATGTGTCAAACTTAGAGCAATTGATAGTGGTTGAATACATGGAACAGGCCTGAGCTCTTCATCTTCCAAAGTGGAAGACACTCCTTCCACACTAGCTTCTCTCCCTCTGAGCAGAGATTATTTTTGCCATACTGATTGATTGTGGTAAGGAGCCACACATGCAAAGCTATTTATTGGTTGTGTCCCTCCCCCAATTGGCACCTGGCTGGGGTAGAGTGTAAAAAAAAAAACATTTTTTCACCGCAATGTATCAAAATAATCTATTGTAATAATATTGTGCCGGTTACAGCAAGACATTGTGTAGTTTCACACACTACAAAAGGTAAAGAGTGTGTGAAAAGCAGGAGATAGCACCAAGAACCTGTCTGTCTCCCTGCCTATGTTGAAACAGCAGGCCCAGGGAGGAGGAAGACAGAATGAAGGCACATAGCAAACCTTTGTTTAATTTTTTACTTGTTTTCACCAAGACACACTTATTCCCCTCGGGTCCAGTGGACCCAAACACCACATATGTAATATAAATGTGTAGCGGGGTGCACAGTGTGCACTCAATGAAAATGTGTTATTGCACATGTTCTTCACAGAAAATGAGCAAAGGCCAATGAGTCTCAGGTTTAATTTTTTTTATCATTTCGTTTAGTAAACACTGACAATTGGTCCTACAGACCCAAACAAGGGTTAAAGATATGACAGATAGGAGTGGCTAGAGTCAACTACTACCCTCAGTATCTTTCCATCTAAGTAGTCAATGCCAGGTTTGTCATTATTGATCGTTAACAATTATTTTTCTACCTCTCCCACACTAACTTCACAAAATTCAAAACGTGCAATGCTTTTCATTCATGATTTGTTTTTTTTATGCATGAATACAATGGCTCACTGTTCATTGTTGGCATTTCCTGCTCAAGTTTGCCCACTTTGCCAATTAAGTAATCATTAATATAATTGGCAACATCAAATGATTGTGATAAATACTCCATCTGATGTTGTTGAATTTATCTTTCTGCCCATAACTTCATTTAAAAGTAATCCTACATTTTTTCCATAATTCTTTATATCATTGATCTTGGCTTCATAATACAAGTTTAGAGGTCGACCGATTATGATTTTTCAACGCCGATACCGATTATTGAAGGACCAAAAAAAGCAGATACCGATTAATCGGACGAGTTGTATTTATTTATTTGTAATAATGACAATTACAACAATACTGAATGAACACTTATTTTAACTTAATATAATACATCAATCAAATCAATTTAGCCTCAAATAAATAATTAAACATGTTCAATTTGGTTTAAATAATGTAAAAACAAAGTGTTTGAGAAGAAAGTAAAAGTGCAATATGTGCCATGTAAAAAAGCTAACGTTTAAGTTCCTTGCTCAGAACATGAGAACATATGAAAGCTGGTGGTTCCTTTTAACATGAGTCTTCAATATTCCCAGGTAAGAAGTTTTAGGTTGTAGTTATTATAGGAATTATAGGACTATTTCTCTTTATACCATTTGTATTTCATATACCTTTGACTGTTGGATGTTCTTATAGGCACTTTAGTATTGCCAGTGTAACAGTATAGCTTCCGTCCCTCTCCTCGCTCCTACCTGGGCTCGAACCAGGAACACATCGACAACAGCCACCCTCGAAGCAGCGTTACCCATGCAGAGCAAGGGGAACAACTACTCCAAATCTCAGAGCGAGTGATGTTTGAAACTCGCGCACCCCGCTAACTAGCTAGCCATTTCACATCGGTTACACCAGCCTAATCTCGAGAGTTGATAGGCTTGAAGTCATAAACAGCGCAATGCTTGAAGCATTGCGAAGAGCTGCTGGCAAAACACACAAAAGTGCTGTTTGAATGAATGGTTACGAGCCTGCTGGTGCCTACCATCGCTCAGTCAGTCTGCTCTATCAAAATATAGACTTAATTATAACATAATAACACACAGAAATACGAGCCTTAGGTCATTAATATGGTCGAATCTGGAAACTATCATCATCACAAAACTTTTATTCTTTCAGTGAAATACGGAACCGTTCCGTATTTTATCTAACGGGTGGCATCCATAAGTCTAAATATTGCTGTTACTTTGCACAACCTTCAATGTTATGTCATAAAATTATGGCAAATTAGTTCGCAACGAGCCAGGCGGCCCAAACTGTTGCATATACCCTGACTCTGGGTGCAATGAACACAAGAGTAGCGACACAATTTCACCTGGTTAATATTGCCTGCTAACCTGGATTTATTTTAGCTAAATATGCAGGTTTAAAAATATATACTTCTGTGTATTGATTTTAACCTGTTAGATCTCTAGGGGCGCTATTTCATTTTTGGATAAAAAACGTTCCCGTTTTAAGCGCGATATTTTGTCACGAAAAGATGCTCGACTATGCATATTGACAGTTTTGGAAAGAAAACACTCTGAAGTTTCAGAATCTGCAAAGATTTTGTCTGTAAGTGCCCCAGAACTCATTCTACAGAAGAAACCAAGATGATGCATCAACCAGGAATTAGCAGAATTTCTGAAGCTCTGTTTTCCATTGTCTCCTTATATGGCTGTGATTGCGCAAGGAATGAGCCTACACTTTCTGTCGTTCGCCCAAGGTCTTAGCAGCATTGTGACGTATTTGTAGGCATATCATTGGAAGATTGACCATAAGAGACTACATTTTCCAAGTGTCCGCCTGGTGTCCTGCGTGGAATTCGGTGAGCAATTGCCAGCTGCTCGTACTTTTCCATTTGATATAGGGGAGAAACCATGTGTCCAAGAACGATGTATCAATGAAGAGATATGTGAAAAACACCTTGATGATTGATTCTAAACAACGTTTGCCATGTTTTCAGTCGATATTATGGAGTTAATTTGGAAAAAAGTTCGCGTTTTGAGGACTGAATTTTCAGATTTTTTTTGGTAGCCAAATGTGATGTATAAAACGGAGCTATTTCTAATACACAAAGAATCTTTTTGGAAAAACTGAGCATCTGCTATCTAACTGAGAGTATCCTCATTGAAAACATCAGAAGTTCTTCAAAGGTAAATTATTTTATTTGAAGGCTTTTATGTTTTTGTTGAAATGTTGCGTGCTGGATGCAAACGCTAATGCTAACGCTAAATGCTAACGCTAAATGCTAACGCTAGCTAGCTACTTTTACACAAATTATTGTTTTCCTATGGTTGAGAAGCATATTTTGAAAATCTGAGATGACAGTGTTGTTTACAAAAGGCTAAGCTTGAGAGATGGCATATTTATTTCATTTCATTTGCGATTTTCATGAATAGTTAACGTTGTGTTATGCTAATGAGCTTGCTGATAGATTTACACAATCCTGGATACAGGGTTTTTTTCATAGCTAAACGTGACGCAGAAAACGGAGCGATTTGTCCTAAACAAATAATCTTTCAGGAAAAACTGAACATTTGCTATCTGAGAGTCTCCTCATTGAAAACATCTGAAGTTCTTCAAAGGTAAATGATTTTATTTGAATGCTTTTCTGTTTTTTTGTGTAAATGTTGCCAGCTGAATGCTAATGCTAAATGCTACGTTAGCCATCAATACTGTTACACAAATGCTTGTTTTGCAATGGTTGAGAAGCATATTTTGAAAATCTGAGATGACAGTGTTGTTAACAAAAGGCTAAGCTTGAGAGCTAGCATATTTATTTCATTTCATTTGCGATTTTCATGAATAGTTAACGTTGCGTTATGGTAATGAGCTTGAGTCTGTATTCACGATCCCGGATCCGGGATGGGGAGATCAGAAAGGTTAAGAAAGGCATTGATGTTTATGGTTAGGTACAGTTGTGCAACGATTGTGCTTTTTTCTCAAATGCGCTTTTGTTAAATCATCCCCCGTTTGGCAAAGTTGGCTGCTTTTGTTAGGAAGAAATAGTCTTCACACAGTTCGCAACGAGACAGGTGGCCCAAACTGCTGAATATACCCTGACTCTGTTGCAAGAGAAGTGACACCATTTCCCTAGTTAAAAGAAATTCACGTTAGCAGGCAATATTAACTAAATATGCAGGTTTAAAAATATATACTTGTGTATTGATTTGAAGAAAAGCATTGATGTTTATGGTTAGGTACACGGAGCAACGACAGTCCTTTTTCGCGAATGCACACCACATCGATTATATGCAACGCAGGACACACTAGGTAAACTAGTAATATCCTCAACCATGTGTAGTTAACGAGTGATTATGATTCATTGATTGATTGTTTATTAAAGAGAAGTTTAATGCTAGCTAGCAACTTACCGTGGCTTCTTACTGCATTTGCGTAACAGGCAGGCTCCTCGTGGAGTGCAATGTAAGGCAGGTGTTTAGAGCGTTGGACTAGTTAACTGTAAGGTTGCAAGATTGAATCCCCGAGCTGACAAGGTAAAAATCTGTCGTTCTGCCATAATAATAATTAAAAAATAATAATAATTTTAAAAAAAGAAAATCGGCGTCCAAAAATACCGATTTCCGATTGTTAGGAAAACTTGAAATTGGCCCTAATTAAATCGTCCATTCCGTTTAATCGGTCGACCTTTAATACAGTTTCTTCTTTTTGTTGTTGTTGAGTTGTCACATAAGTCTCAATTTGCAGTAAGTCAGCCAGTCAGATGTGCACCCAGACTTATTAGCCACTCCTTTTGCCCCATCTCTTTCAACCATACAGTTTTTAAATTCCTCATCAATCCATGGAGGTTGTAAGAGCTCTAACAGTTCTGACAGTCAATTTCTTAACAGGTGCATGCTTACTTTTATGTAGTCTAGTACTTTGGGCTGCTGTTGTGTTTAGGTCTTGGGTTGTGGGCTCAAACTGTTCAAAGGGTGATTTATTTGTGTGATGATGTGGAAACTGTCTGAGACACCATGTGCTGCAAGTATTTTCGCCTTTAGCGAAATACACCATGGGCCAGAATGACTGACAGTCACTCTCACACACACACACTTCTCAGTGTCAACATTGACCAGCCACACTGCCTGCAGAAATAGGATATTCAGCTGGGAAGGGTCAGGTCACCAAAACCAGAATGAGAATCTCCACCCCCCCAAAAATATGGCAGGCTCCAGAAAACGTCTAGGTAACCAGATATGTTTGCTGACAAACAAGAAACTATGAAATGCTTATACCCAGGCCAGAACCTTCTAGCCAAAACTACGACACTTCTAGATCACTGCTAAGTCTGAATAGTGATGACTAGACATTTGATAGTTAGCTGCAGAAACACATATTTCAGTGACCGTACAAACTACCTAGCAATGATAAAATCTCTGATTACATGGGGAAGTGAGATGCACCCAGCTGCAACCCCACAGCAGCCTGAGACTGAAACTAGCCTGTCACTAAAACCAATACTATCGCCATCTAATGGCCCGTGGTTTCCTCACGGGTGGTCAGGGCTCCACAGTGCAAGGATTTAAATCACATTTGTGAATAAAAAGTCAAGTATGAACACGTTTATAGTAAAATAATTGCTGCAGTAGTTGTTTTCAAAGTATTTCTGCCATTTTGTTTCATAGCTGGTAAATTAAATCGCACAAAGTCAAAGAACAACGAATCTTATATTTACTTGAAACAAAAGTCTACTGAAGTGAGACTTTTCCTCGCGTTACTTGGCCATTTGTATTGTTTTGTTCACAAGCTAGGTTATTTCAATATGTTTAAGTTTCAATTGCTAGGGAAGAGAAGACAACTATTCTACTGGTCAAACCCAATCTCACAGGCACAAAATGACTTGTCGTGTTACCATGGTAACCTCCCACCCTTAAAGGGGCAAGTGAAAATGTTTTATATGTGATATTTTGGTTAAAAGACTCAAATTAAAACAATATCACATTTCTTACTAGTAAAATATTTGTTTTAGAAACATTACAAAGCATGCTCATCCGTTTTTTGGTGTTTTGTTGGTGTAATTTTGTCCAGTAAAACATCTGAATGGCCGGTAGATTTTTTTAATCTACCTGCCACAGTGGCTGGTGGACCAAAATGTAAATGTTATGCCCTGCCTCCTTTCCTAGATTCCTTTCCTCTCTAATGGCCATGGTTTATCTCTACCACATACAGTGGGGCAAAAATATATTTAGTCAGCCACCAATTGTGCAAGTTCTCCCACTTAAAAATATGAGAGATGCCTGTAATTTTCATCATAGGTACACTTCAACTATGACAGACAAAATGAGAAAAAAAATCCTGAAAATCACAATGTAGGATTTTTAATGAATCTATTTGCAAATTATGATAGAAAACACTCTAAAGTTTCCAAAACTGTTAAAATAGTGTCTGAGTATAACAAAACTGATTTGGCAGGCGAAAACCTGAGAATAATTGATTCATGAAGTAGGATTTTTTTTTTTTTTAGGTTTCTATTCAATGCCATTACAGTATCCATTGACTTAGGACTCAAATTGCAGTTCCTATGCCTTCCACTAGATATCAACAGTCTTATAAATTGTTTCAGGGATGTATTCTGAAAAATGAGGGAGTAAGAGCAGTCTGAATGAGTGGACCCTGCCGTGTCACAGAGCTTTTTCATGGGCGCGACTGAGAGTGCCTTTCTTGTTTACCTTTTATATTGACAACGTTATTGTCCGGTTGAAATATTATTGATTATTTAGGCTAAAAACAACCTGAAGATTGATTATGAACATTGTTTGAAATGTTTCTACAAACTTAACGGATACTAGTTGGATTTTTTTGTCTGCCTGTTGTGACTGCGTTTGAGCCTGTGGATTAATGAAGAAAATGTGCAAACAAAACTGAGGTTTTTGGATATAAAGAGACTATCGAACAAAAGGAACATTTATTGAGTAAATGAATGTCTTCTGAGTGCAACCATATGAAGATCGTCAAAGGTAAGTGATTCATTTTAACTCCATTTCTGACTTGTGTAACTCTTCTACTTGGCTGGTTACTGTTTGTAATGATTTGTCTGCTGGGCTATGTTCTCAAATAATCGTAAGGTATGCTTTCGCCGTAAAGCATTTTTTAAATCTGACACCGTGGTTGGATTCACAAGAAGTTAATCTTTAAACTTATCTAAAATAGTTGTATCTTTTCTGAATTATTATAATGAGTATTTCTGTATTTTAATTTGGCGCTCTGCAATCTCACTGGATGTTGGCCAGGCGTCCCACATACCTAGAGGTTAACATCAAATTGATCAGAAATATGGTGTAGACTAGAGGTCGACCAATTATGATTTTTCAACGCCGATACCGATTATTGGAGGACCAAAAAAGCCGATACCGATTAAATCGGCCAATTTTTTTATTTATTTATTTGTAATAATGACAATTACAACAATACTGAATTAACACTTATTTTAACTTAATATAAAACATCAATAAAATCTATTTAGCCTCAAATAAATAATGAAACATGTTCAATTTGGTTAAAATAATGCAAAAACAAAGTGTTGGAGAAGAAAGTATGATGTGCCATGTAAAAATGTGTGCCATGTAAAATATGTGCCATGTAAAAAAGCTAACGTTTAAATTCCTTGCTCAGAACATGAGAACATATGAAAGTTGGTGGTTCCTTTTACCATGAGACTTCAATATTCCAAGGTAAGAGGTATTAGGTTGTAGTTAATATAGAAATTATAGGACTATTTCTCTCTATACCATTTGTATTTCATATACCTTTGACTATTGGATGTTCTTATAGGAACTATAGTATTGCCAGTGTAACAGTATAGCTTCCGTCCCCCTCCTTGCCCCTACCTGGGCTCGAACCAGGAACACATCGACAACAGCCACACTCAAAGCATCGTTACCCATCGCTCCACAAAAGCCGTGGGGAATAACTACTCCAAATGTAAAAGCGAGTGACGTTTGAAACAGTATTAGCGCACACCCAGCTAACTAGCTAGCCATTTCACATTGGTTACACCAGCCATTAGGCTGATAGGCTTGAAGTTATAAACAGCGCGGTGCTTGGAAAGAGCTGCTGGCAAAACGCACGAAAGTGCTGTTTGAATGAATGATTACGGGCCTGCTGCTGCTCAGTCAGACTGCTCTATCAAATCAGACTTAATTATAACAGGCTCAACATGGCCAGAAACAAAGACCTTTCTTCTGAAACTCGTCAGTCTACTCTTGTTCTGAGAAATTAAGGCTATTCCATGTGAGAGTCTTGGTGGTTCTAAACTTCTTCCATTTAAGAATGATTCAGGCCACTGTGTTCTTGGGGCCCTTCAATGCTGCAGAAATGTTTTGGTACCCTTCCCCAGATCTGTGCCTAGACACAATCCGGTCTCAGAGCTCTACTGACAATTCCTTCGACCTCATGGCTTGGTTTTTGCTCTGACATGCACTGTCACTGCACTGCACCACTCGGTAGGCCCTCACTGGCTTATTTACAAAATTACACTGATTGGCCCAAGGGGGAATTGCATCATTCGTGAGAGGATGACATGTATAGTTTTATGTTGTTCTTGATACCATATCTTGTTTGGAGGTTTTTTGACTGATGTCACATTATGCAAAAATGTGCAAGCTAGCCAACCAACAACTATAACGATGTATTTCAACAACCAACCTGTCTATGAAGACATAAAATGCGCAGTTTGAGGTACTCCGTGAAGTGACATTGCAAGCTCAGTGCTGCCCCCTTACCTCAAGTCCAAGGCTGACCGGGGTACTGCAGCCTGCCATTAGCTACTAAATGGGGTGCCAGGGTAGCCTAGTGGTTAGAGTGTTGAACTAGTAACCGGAAGGTTGCAAGTTCAAATCCCCGAGCTGACAAGGTACAAATCTGTCGTTCTGCCCCTGAACAGGCAGTTAACCCACTGTTCCTAGGCCGTCATTGAAAATAAGAATTTGTTCTTAACTGACTTGCCTAGTTAAATAAAGGTAAAAAAACATCCTTTTTATTCAATTTTTTATATAAAATCGGTTCAAGGTCATACATCTGGTTTAATATAACAAAATATTGGTATCATGACTATAATGGTAGGCTGAACAATAGAACAAGTCAAAATTCACCCAAGGCTTTAAAATGGCAAAAGAACGTTGGCTAAGCTGGAACACTAGCACGAGCCCAAAGCAATTGAATGGAATCGAACGGTCGCAGAGCCTCTTCTGACCGGAGTGATGCTTGGAATTCCTTTTCACCTAAAAGGCACAAAGAAATGTATCCCTTTTTATTTTTCTACTACCATCTGCTCTTAGGACGAAACTGAAAAATAACTTGTGTAGAAAGTAAACGTCCTCACCTCGATGGTGCCAAGTGTGCTTATGTCTGCATTATGAGGAAGTAAGAAAAAAATTGCAACTTTGACTATTTCTGGTCTAGCGATCGATGACAGCAGAGTATACTGCCCAACCTTATGTAATTAGAAAGAGATTATCCTGATTAAAATGGTTTACGATTTGAAAAAATAATGAAAATATACACATTGCAAGATATTTGGCAAAATATACCAGCATGCCTCTCCATAGGAAAACAAAGGGAGAGGCTCAACGTTCCAAGGGCAAAAGGTATTCCGGGGCTAGTGTTTGATGACAGCGGAGTACGCTGCCTTACATAATTAGAAAGAGGAGGTTCTCATGTTTAAATGGTGTCCGACTTGACAAAAATGAAAATATACATATTGCAAGATATTTGGCGAAAGACAGACATACCTATATTTCCCTACAGTAAACAATGGGACAACCTCAAAGTTCCATGAGTAATTTTTTGTTGTTGTTTACATTTTAACTACCAGAAATGTGGGCAGATCTCATTGACAACAATAACAAAGCAGCCATTGTGACATAGAACAATAAACTGGGAATAGAACTTTCAGAAGGAGAGTTGGTGCCACGGTGCACAATAGAACGAAGTAATAGGAGCTGCCAGGTTGAAAAATGCCCTAAAATATGGCCTGTTTAATTCGTGATTACTCCAAAACTACTGCAAGCAGCTGGGACATATGGTAATATTGTGAAACTGGGCTCCATGGCAGATGCAATGAACTGGGGGGCAGGTAGCCTAGTGGTTTGGGTGTTGGGCCAGAAACCAAAAGGTTGCTAGATCGAATCCCTGAGCTGACAAGAATCTGTCGTTCTGCCCCTGAACAAGGCAGTTAACCACTGTTAACTGGCCGTCATTGTAAATAAGAATTTGTTCTTAACTGACTTGCCTAAAGGTTAAATAAAAATACATTAACTAGTTTTTATCAGAAAAGGGCATTATTAAAAACGTCATGTGTCCAGCCTAACAATGCCTGCAGAACCATGGTCGGCATTGAACTTCGTGGCTTCAATGCGAGGATTGAAGTCATTCTCCCCTGGTTAACAACCACAGCCAGTAGTTGGCGATATTATGGTTTTAGTCACAGGCTGCTGCGGGCCTGCACCTGGATACTACAGGGGGAAGATGGGGCTGGTTAGGAAGCTAGCACGGTCGAGGTGACGTCACGATGTGAGGAGCTCGTTAGCCAGCTAGCTAACGTTAGTTAAGTTTAGCCCGCAGATATAACTACAGTAGCAAACCCCAAATGTTGCATATAGATCATGGACTGCGCTGCAAAATCTCACTAATCTAAAGTACCCTTCTGTAGCCAACTGACCAAAATATTTTTGCATTTTTATTTTCATTCAAGCTTGCTAGGTAGCTGGTTATGCCATTCAATGAATTGCTATTGGCTAGATAGCGAGCAGGCTAACGCTAGCTTGTTAGCTCGCTAGGAGGTTTCCACTAGTTAACACAGCTGCAGAGTCGACATGGGCGATATCGTACAAATTCGTGACAACAAAAATGTGCTTTTTGTCTTAAATTAAGGTTAGGTTTAGGTGTAAGGTTGGCAGTGTGGTTAGGGTTACGGTTAGGTTTAAAATCAAATTTTAAGAAGATAAATATTAGAAATAGGCGGGGTTTAAGACTTTGTGGCCGTGGTAACTAGTGACGACCGCTAGTTAGTTAGTTACCTTTAAAACCCCTCCATCTTTCTTCTGCGTGATATCCTCTCCCTCCATTGGTAATGGGATGTTCTGTCCTTCGTTGGTCACCTCTTCCGCAGTCATAGCCCTGGAGAACTTCTTTCTGCAAACCTCTCCTTCTCAGCTAGCTGACGTTAACTAGCAAACCACACAACTGCAAGTTGACTGCCTAGATTAGAGCTAGCTACCAACTACGGTTCTGCAGGAGAGCTGCGCCACAAATCAAAGCTAACGCGCTTGATGGCTTTAAGAATCAGCTTTTCTCGTTAGCTATATTTTGGGTTTGCACTTTTAGTGCCAAATTACGCTGATGTCAATCGCTGTGCACCAGTCTCCAAACTGAAGTTGTGCCGTTGAGTTGCTTAGCTAGCTAATAAGTCCAGAGGTCCACTTTGCTGTGTTGCTTGCTTGTTTCTCTGTCTAGCATCTGACAGTTGTCTAGGCTGCTAGCGTCTGGAAGAAGGGCCGAGAACTTTCGATACGCTGCAAGGGGGGGTGGCGGGCTTTGGAAGGGACGTCGTGAAGTGACTCATCGCCATCTAAACAAATACTGTACATTATCTCACACATTTCTTTCTTGAGTAGTAAACACAGCGAGGAATATATATATTTTTTAAATAACAATAACGTTTTTTTGTGGTGGGAGAAAGAGCATTGTTTTTTTACGTCCATCTTTCATATGATCAAAATCTTTAAAATAAAAACCGACACTCAGCTCAGCGCTCTCTCGCCACGCCGCCCGGGTACGTCCCTCTTGACGTTTCATTTCACCGGCGTGTCATTGGTCCGTTTCTGAAACGCTTGGCGCGCTTGTAGAAGATGCACGAACTCTGTCAACACATATTTGCTAGCTCCAGCCAGCCTCCAACTAGCCATTGAACTAAAATCAAACAATACCTGTGAGTATTTCTATTTCTTGTTTTAACTATTCAACGGTTAAGTGTCACGATCGTTTCGAACTAACATAATCGACAACTGACCAGACTAGGAAGTAGCTAGCTAATGCATGCTCCATGCAATGTAGCTATAGCATAATCATTATTTGCCAAGGCTTACAGTCCCAGACATAACGTTACAATGTAAAATGTCTGTGGAAAATGTTAGACAATGATCTAAAACCATTGATCTAAAACCCATAGGTAACAGGGTACTCCCAATGTGGTGTCACATCAGTTACCATGTATTGCATTGAGAAAGTCCAGTAACGTTAGTTTAACTGAGAATTCTCAACTTCTTGATATGATAATGCTCAGCTTACAACAGTTCTGCTACGAAAAAAGTACCTAGCTAGCTCTAAATCTGCATTTCATGTTCTAAAGAGTTTATATAGTACAGGTAATTACAACTGAGTTTGTCAGTGTTCTAACCCCCAGGCAGCAAGATCATTATTAGCAGTGATGGAAGAGGCTGGTGCCCCCCACTTCCCCTTCCCCTACCAGCCATACCCCATCCAGGAGCAGTTCATGCAGGCCCTGTATGGGGCACTGGAGCACGGCAAAGTCGGCATCTTTGAGAGCCCTACTGGAACGGTGTGTGTGTGTTCATATCTATGTAATAACGTGTGTGTCTATCTGTCTCAGTCTGTGTATTAATATATTGTTGTTCCAGGGCAAGTCTCTGAGTCTGATCTGTGGAGCTCTGAGCTGGCTGAGGGACCATGAGGAAAAGAGGAGACAGGAGGCAGACAGACTGCTGCAGGGGGATGGAGGTACATCTCTCTCCATCTCCTCATCCCTCTCTACCACAACATCCTCCACCCCGCCATCCTCCTCTGCTGAGCCTGACTGGATCACTGACTTTGTGCAGAAGAAGGCAGAACGGGACTTTGTGTCTAAATTGAAGGTAGTGGTGTATATATGTGTGTGGAGGTTGGGGGGGTCTTTGAGGTAGTTTGGTGTGACTTATGTGTTTACAGAATGTTAGCATCACTCTTGTGTTTCTGTATCTTTGTGTGTGTGTGTCAGGATGAAGAGCTGCGGAGGAAGAAGAGGGAGGAACACCTGGAAATGATCAGAAACAACTCTCAGCTGAAATACGCTCTGAAGAGAAAGGTAGAGCATAACATTATAATACTCTTATGTGTATAGCTGAGTAGTATAGCTGTATACAGTAACAGCTTCAATGTTGTGCGTGTGTGTGTATATGTAGAGCTGTGAGGATGATGAGGCAGTGAAGCTGCTGCAGCTAAGTAAGGACCCCCAGGAGGGGGAGCTAAACAACCCTGAGGAGGAGCTTATTGTGGCTGAGTATGAAAGCGATGACGAATCAAAGACCAAGAACAAGTAAGGACAACCCAATTACTAGGCCACAATTGAGTGTAGCTTAATAAAATAGTATAGCGTTTTTCAATTTGACAACATAATGACACCCCTGTCTCAACTCGATAGGTTCTGTGGTGGTGATGACGATGATGAAGATGACTTGTTGGAGGAGCACGTCACCAAGGTATATTTGGGATTCTTAGGTTATTTCTCTTATGTAGAATTTTGTCCTTGGTCAACACCACTTAGTGTGTGTGTGTTCGCGCGTGTGTTTCATCAGATCTACTACTGCAGCCGTACACACTCCCAGCTGGCTCAGTTTGTCCATGAGGTACAGAAGAGTCCCTTCAGCCAGGACATCAGCCTGGTCCCACTGGGGTCCCGACAGGTACACATACACACACACCGGCCTTTACACATTCTTTCCATTCCTGTAGATCCTGTGTATTAATAAGCTGTGTCTGTGTAGAATATGTGTGTAAATGAGGAGGTGCGTCGGCTGGGAAGCGTCCAACGTATCAACGACCGCTGTATGGAAATGCAGAAGAACAAACACGGTGAGAACATATGCTCCCAGAATGTATGGGGTATCATGGCAATGCTGACTCAACAAAATATGGTTATTCGGTATCTCAGTAAGGGAATTCATATTCAAAAACTGTCTTGGTGAATCAACTACAGTTAAGGAAAGTCATATACATTTATTTTAGGAGGAATCTATCCTTTTTAAAGAACTCCAGACCTGTCGTTTTGCTCTCTTTTCTCAAAGATGTCCTCTCTTTCTCCTGTATTCTCTCTCAGACCAGCGTCCGAAGGAAGTGGAGGGTGGTAAGAGGAAGAGGGGTGCGCCTAAGGCGGTGTGTCCGTACGTAGGGGCTCAGGGGCTGCAGACACTGAGGGATACAGTGTTGGGGGCGGTACGAGACATAGAACAGCTGCTCAGCCTGGCCAGAGAAACACGCTCCTGTCCCTACTACGCTACACGCCTCGCTATACCCCCCGCACAGGTACACACCATCACACACACCTTTTCCCTCAAATGATTATGGTATTACATTGTGAGACCCTGGTCTTTGATGTATGTGTGTGTATAGCTGGTGGTGCTGCCCTATCAGACTGTACTTCATGAGGGGACGAGGAGAGCATCGGGGGTGCAGCTCAAAGGACAGGTTAACCATGCTTAAAACACACACCTTTGAACATGAATATTTTAGCTATATATATATATAACCGTGTATTTCGCCCTTGTGCTATCTCTACTTATTCTACAATGTATTGAGCTGTTTTACCTGTTTGATTTGATTGGTTTAGGTGCTGATCATAGATGAGGCTCACAACCTCAGTGACGTTCTCTCCTGTATACACAGCTCAGAACTAACTGGAGCACAGGTACACACACACACAAGAACTGTAGTTTGTCGATGTGTCTGTGGTAGAATAATATTTGTTGCTGTCTATATTGTTTAATTAAGTTTTATACTGTGTCCAGCTATGCCGTGCACACTCCCAGCTTGCACAGTACTCTGAACGCTACAGGTAAACACACACACACACATACACACACACACACACACACATACACACACACGGTGTCTGATTGTGTGTGTGTGTGTGTGTGTGTAACAGGAGTCGACTGAAGGCCAAGAACCTGATGTACATTAAACAGATCCTTTTTGTGGTGGAGGGGCTGGTGCGTGTGCTGGGAGGTAAGTGTGTGTATGTGTGCCCTGTGAAAAAGAGCCAGAACAAGATCCCTATATACAGTGCATTCGGAAGGTATTCAGACCCCTTCACTTTTTCCACATTTTGTTACGTTACAACCTTATTCTAAAATTTATTACGTAGATTCTTTCCCCCTCATCAATCTACACACAATACACCATAATGACAAAGCAAAAACAGGTTTTGCAAATGTTTTTTTTAAACAACTGAAGTATCACATTTACATACAGTGGGGCAAAAAAGTATTTAGTCAGCCACCAATTGTGCAAGTTCTCCCACTTAAAAAGATGAGAGGCCTGTAATGTTCATCGTAGGTACACTTCAACTATGACAGACAAAATTAGAAAAAAAATCCAGAAAATCACATTGTAGAATTTTTAATGAATTTATTTGCAAATTATGGTGGAAAATAAGTATTGCAGATCCTCTCAAGCTCTGTCAGGTTGGTTCGGGAGCTTCACTGCACAGCTATTTTCAGGTCTCTCCAGAGATGTTCGATCGGGTTCAAGTCTGAGACTTGTCCCAAAGCCACTCCTGCGTTGTCTTGGCTGTGTGCTTCGGGTCGTTGTCCTGTTGGAAAGTGAACCTTTGCACCAGTCTGAAGTCCTGAGCACTCTGGAGCAGGTTTTCATGAAGGATCTCTCTTTACTTTGCTCTGTTCATCTTTCCCTTGATTCTGACTAGTCTCCCACTCCCTGCTGCTAAAAAACATCCCCACAGCATGATGCTGCCACCACCATGCTTCACCATAGAGATGGTGCCAGGTTTCCTCCAGACGTGATGCTTGGCATTCAGGCCAAAGACTTCAATCTCGGTTTCATCAGACCAGATAATCTTGTTTCTCATGGTCTGAGAGTCATTTAGGTGCCTTTTGGCAAACTCCAAGCGGGCTGTCATGTGCCTTTTACTGAGGAGTGGCTTCCGCCTGGCCACTCTACCATAAAGGCCTGATTGGTGGAGTGCTGCAGAGATGGTTGTCCTTCTGGAAGGTACTCCAATCTCCACAGAGGAACTCTCGAGCTCTGTCAGAGTGAGCTTCGGGTTCTTAGTCACCTCCCTGACCATGGCCCTTCTCCCCCTCAGTTTGGCCGGGTGGCCAGCTCTAGGTTCAACACTTCTTCCATTTAAGAATGATGGAGGCCACTGTGTTCTTTGGGACCTTCAATGCTGCAGAAATGTTTTGGTATTCCTTCTCCAGATCTGTGGCTCGACACAATCCTTTCTCTGAGCTCTACGGACAATTCCTTTGACCTCATGGATTGTTTTTTGCTCTAAGATGCACTGTCAACTGTGTGACCTTTTATATTGACAGGTGTATGCCTTTCCAAATCATGTCCCATCAATTTACCATAGGTGGACTCAAATGAAGTTGTAGATACATCTCAAGGATGACCAATGGAAACAGGGATGTACCTGAGCTCAATTTCGAGTCTCATAGCAAAGGGTCTGAATACATACAGTACCAGTCAAAAGTTTGGAGACACATACTCATTCAAGGGTTTTCTTTATTTTGACTATTTTCTACATTGTAAAATCATAGTGAAGACATCAACACTATGAAATAACACATAGCGAATCATGTAGGAACCAAAAAAGTGTTAAACAAATCAAAATATATTTCAGATTCTTCAAAGTAGCCACCCTTTCCCTTGATGACAGCTTTGCACACTCTTGGCATTATCTCACCCAGCTTCACCTGGAATGCTTTTCCAACAGTCTTGAAGGAGTTCCTACATATGCTGAGCACTTGTTGGCTGCTTTTACTTCACTCTGCGGTCCAACTCATCCCAAACCATCTCAATTGGAGGCCAAGTCATCTGATGCAGCACTCCATCACACTTATTCTTGATCAAATAGTCCTTACACAGCCTGGAGGTGTGTTGGGTCATTGTCCTGTTGAAAAACAAATGATAGCCCAAACCAGATGGGATGGCGTATGGCTGCAGAACGCTGTGCTAGCCATGCTGGTTAAGTGTGCCTTGCATTCTAAATAAATCAGACAGTGTCACCAGCATCATCATACCTCTTCCTCCATGCCTCACGGTTGGAACCACACATGCAGCGATCATCCGTTCACCTACTCTGCGTCTCACAAAGACATGGCAGTTGCAACCAAAAATCTCAAATTTGGACTCATCAGACCAAAGGACAGATTTCCTCCGCTCATATCCATTGCTCATGTTTCTTAGCCCAAGTAAGTCTCTTCTTCTTATTGGTTTCTTTTTGTAGTGTTTTTTTTGCAGCAATTCGACCATGAAGGCCTGATTTCACCATTCTCCTCTGAACAGTTGATGTTGAGATGTGTCAGGAAGCTGGTTGAGAGAATGCCAAGAGTGCAAAGAGTGGCTACTTTAAAGAATCCCAAATATAAAATATATTTTGATTTGTTTAACACTTTTTTGGTTACTACAGGATTCCAGATGTGTTTTTTCATAGCTTTGATGTCTTCACTGTTATTTTACAATGTAGAAAATAGTAAAAAATAAAACCATGGAATGAGTAGGTGTGTCAACGTTTGACTGGTACTGTATGTAAAGAAGGTATTTTTGTTTTTAATACATTTGCAAACATTTCTAAAAACCTCTTTTCTCTTTGTCATTATAGGGTATTGTGTGTAGATTGATGAGGATATTATTTGTTTAATCCATTTTAGAATAAGGCTGTAACGTAACAAAATGTGGAAAAAGGGAAGGGGTCTGAATACTTTTCGAATGCACTGTATATGGTAATAGCTCTATCAGTACTCTGAACGCCTTCTGTTAGGCTAAGTGGAGTTTAAAACATATTAGATATAAAACCATGTTATATCTATCTATATTGTCTTTAGGTAAGGTGGGGCAGAATCCACACAGCCAGACTACTCAGCCAGGTAAGAACAAACGCACGCGCACACACACACACACACACAAAACACACACCGTGTAGTGACCTTCCCCTCACTTTGTCTCCCAGTAACCGAACTGCTGACCATCAACAACTTCCTGTTCAAGGCTCAGATAGACAACATCAACCTCTTCAAGGTAACCACGACCACAACTAGATCACAACCACAACACACTGCGATTGGCACAGAAATTGGGGAAGGGATTGATGGATTCTATGGTTATTGGTGACAAATTGCTTTGCTTCCTTCTCTTCCTCTTTGTCTCTCTATGAAGGTACAGCGATACTTTGAGAAGAGTATGATCAGCAGAAAGGTAAGTGTAGTGTGTGTGTGTGTGTGTGTGTGTGTGTGTGTGTGTGTGTGTGACTGTGTTTTTCTAATGTTGTTTGTTCTCTTTCTAGCTGTGTGGCTTCATAGAAAAGTATGCAGGTACAGGTGTGACGTCACACACACAAACCTCACACACACAGACAGCCAACAAAGAGAATCGTCGGACTGAAGGCCTGAACCGCTACCTACAGACACTGCAGAGCAGCCAACAGCCTGACACAGGTAAACACACACACACACTAGGAATGTCACCTTGTAAAATGTTGACGGTATTGTGATGAACCAAGCTACCTGATGTACGAAAAACGGACTGTCACCATGTTTAAGGTGCAAGGACTGCCTAACAGAGACACTCTCTCTGTCCCCCTCTCTCTCTCTCCTGTAGAGTCACCTCCAGGCCAGCAGGGAGCAGCAGAGGAGAGGGAGCTGGCAGCATCCCCTATGATGCAGGTAGAGGGCTTCTTCATGGCTCTCACCAACGCCAACACTGACGGACGTGTGGTGCTACACACACAAGGTACACACACACACCCCAACTTCTCTGTTGAGCAGAAACTAGTTTCTCCCAACATGCTAATGTTTCTCTACCTCTTTCTCTCCAGGTAATGTAGCGGTGAGTAGTATGAAGTTCCTCCTGTTGAACCCAGCGGTCCACTTTTCTCAGGTGCTGAAGGACTGTAGAGCTGTCATCATCGCTGGAGGAACCATGCAGCCTGTAAGAACACACGCATGTACTCATTCTTATCTTCATCCCCTGTGATGACCTAGGCAAATTAAAGTCAAGACGACTACTCTGTGCGTCTGTGTCTAGGTGTCTGACTTTAAGCAGGAGCTGTTGTTCTCTGCTGGTGTTGGAGCGGAGCGCATCATAGAGTTCTCCTGTGGTGAGTACCCTAAGATAGATCTGGGAGGACTGGGGGTAGTTAGCTAGAATAAGAGAGCAGGTTAAAGGTCAGTGTTATAGTGATAATAAACCATAAAGTAATTTCTCATTGAACACAGATACTAATTGGTTCTAGCTGAGAAGCTCCTGGTTTGGACAAACTGACTGTGTGTATGTGTGTTTGGCAGGTCATGTGATTCCTCCAGAGAATATCCTACCCATAGTGCTGTGCAGTGGCCCGTCTGGTCAGGAGCTGGAGTTCACCTTCCAGAACAGAGACACACCACACATGGTTACATACACACCTTTTAAAACGGCATTATGCCATTCTGAGAAGCCAATGTTAATGCTAATGGGCAGAGGGGAGTGTAATGTGTATGTGTTTGTGTGTGTGTAGATGGAGGAGACTGGCCGTGTGCTGTCTAACCTGTGTAACGTGGTGCCGGGAGGCGTGGTGTGTTTCTTCCCTTCCTACGATTACTCCAGAAGGATTCTGGAGAACTGGGATGCCAGCGGAGTTCTGGCACGCCTCTCTAGCAAGAAGAAGGTACACATACCATCTTGCTATCAAGTATATATGTTTCTCTCTTGAAAGTCCATATATTCAGTGTATGTTTCTCTCAGATCTTCCAGGAGCCAAAGAAAGCCAACCAGGTGGAAAAGGTGCTCAATGAGTTCTCACGCACAATCCAGGTGAGACACAAAACAAACTACCATCACTTAAAATGACTACAAAACACCTCATCTCACCTTTATGAGATTTAAACATCAGATAAAGATGTTGCTTTTTGGAAAGATTGTTGAATGACTATCTCTCTCTCTCAGAGGTGTGCTGTGGATGCGGGTACACTCTCTGGAGCGTTGCTGTTCTCTGTGGTCGGGGGAAAGATGAGCGAGGGTATCAACTTCTCAGACGACCTAGGCAGGTGTGTGTTACAGATCTCTCATTGTGAAAGCATCGGTTGTTTGTTTCTTGGATAAAGACGGTGTATGTCAGGGGTCGGTAACTAGATTCAGCCGCTGGCCGATTGTTGTCAGAGCGGATGGTCAGCGGAACATAATTATAGTAGTTGTGGTCAATTTGTGGTGTACAAATTAAGCCCAAAGAGACATTGTATTTGAAAATAACAATAATGTCATACCTTTATTACATTTACATGATCATATACAGTGCATTCGTAAAGTATTCAGACCCCTTGACTTTTTCCACGTTTTGTTATGTTACAGCATTATTTTAAAATTGATTTAAATAAATGTTTTCCCTCATCAATATACACACAATACCCCATAATGACAAATCTAAAAAGTTTTTGGGGGTATTTTTATTTTTGCAAATGTATTAAAAATGTAAAACAGATACCTAATTTACATAAGTATTCAGGACCTTTGCTATGAGACTCGAGGCACAGATCTGGGGAAGGGTACCAAAACATTTCTGCAGCATTGAAGGTTCCCAAGAACACAGTGGCCTCCATCATTCTTAAATGGAAGAAGTTTTGAACCACCAAGACTCTTTTTATAGAGCTGGCCGCCCGGCCAAACTGAGCAATCGGGGGAGAAGGGCCTTGGTCAGGGAGCTGATCAAGAACCCGTTGGTCACTCATACAGAGTTCCTCTGTGGAGATGGGAGAACCTTCCAGAAGGACAAACATCTCTGCAGCACTCCACCAATCAGGTCTTTATGGTAGAGTGGCCAGACAGAACACACTCCTCAGTAAAAGGCAAATGACAGCCCGCTTGGAGTTTGAGAAATAAGATTCTCTGGTCTGATAAAACCAAGATTGAACTTTCTTGCCTGATTGCCAAGCGTCACGTCTGGAGGAAACCTGGCACCATCCCTAAGATGAAGCATGGTGGTTGCATCATGCTGTGGGGATGTTTTTCAGCGACAGGGACTTGGAGACTAGTCAGGATCAAGGGAAAGATGAACAGAGTACAAAGTACAGTGAGATTCTTGATGAAAACCTGCTCCAGAGTGCTTAGGGCCTGGGGCGAAGGTTCACCTTCCTACAGGACAACAACCCTAAGCACACAGCCAAGACAATGCAGGAGTGGCTTCGGGAAAAGTCTCAATGTCCTTGAGTTGCCCAGCCAGAGCCCAGACTTGAACCCGATCAAACATCCCTGGAGAGACCTGAAAATAGCTTGTCAGTGACGCTCCCCATCCAGCCTGACCGAGCTTGAGAGGATCTGCAGAGAAGAATGGGAGAAACTCCCCAAATTCAAGTGTGCCAAGCTTATAGGGTCATACCCAAGAAGACTCGAGGCTGTAAGGTGCTTCAACAAAGTACAGAGTAAAGGGTCTGAATACTTATGTAAATGTATTTAAATCGTTTTGATTCATTTTTTTTATTTGCAAACATTTCTAAACCTGTTTTTGCTTTGTTATTATGGGGCATTGTGAGTAGATTGATGAGAAAATAAAACATTTAATACATTTAAGAATAAGGCTGTATCGTAACAAAATGTTTAAGTCTAGGGGTCTGAACACTTTCTGAATGCACTGCATGTCCTTTTTTTTTTTATTCACGGGAATACTTGGAAACAGATTTCCTCAAATAAACTCATTTTAGCTGGAAAATCACCAGGTATCAGTCTTTATTGACCCAAAACTAAAATGCCGGCCCCTGTTGTATGTTAATAAATGTGTGTGTGTGTAGGTGTATTGTGATGGTAGGGATGCCATATCCAAACATCAAGTCTCCAGAGTTAAAGGAGAAGATGGCTTACCTGGACAAGAACCTGGTGAGACGGAAAACACGCGCATACACATTTTCGGGTATTCATTTACCATTCTCACCCTTCTCATAGGGGCCAATTCCAACTTAGGAATTTATGCCTTTCCTACACAATGAATGCCTTTCCTACCTTATTCAGTCACCTAACGTGCTCTGCAGGTGTGGCTACGTTGCGCACTCTGAATACATTTCATTCAACTGCTGAAAACCCTCTCACTTGCTGGCTAACTGATTTTCTCAAGGAGTTTTCATTCAATGGGGTTTTGAGTACATTTATCTTAAGCCATCCCTTTAAATATGGTGCACCTTTTAATTATCATTTTGTCGACAGAATAAATAAAATACATCGAGAGAACAGGTTCACAAAATAGGGATCAATTTAAAGAAAGTCATCTATGCATATTCGTCTCCATTTCAGCACCAACTGGTAGATAAAAAAAATACTCACATTTTGTAGATTTAGGCACATTTTAGGGTTAGGAAAGTATGTATGAATCATAAAAACAGTTTAGAGAGCCTTTACACACAAAATAATAAAACAAGTGGTTTGATTCATCCTGAAAGTTGTCATATTAAAGTTCAATCCATGAAATATTAGGTGGGGAAACGTGTATAATAGGGGTTGAACAATAATCCTATAAATATACCCTAATCATGGAACTGTATGACAATGGTCCAGTCGTGGTGAACCGTGCATCAGGCTCCAGGTTTAACCTGCTATATGTGTCTGACTTCCATTTTTTTTTCACCTTTATTTAACCAGGTAGGCTAGTTGAGAACAAGTTCTCATTTACAACTGCGACCTGGCCAAGATAAAGCATAGCAGTGTGAACAGACAACAACACAGTTACACATGGAGTAAACAATAAACAAGTCAATAACACAGTAGAAAGATAAAAAGAGTCTATATATATTGTGTGCAAAAGGCATGAGGAGGTAGGCGGATAATTACAATTTAGCAGATTAACACTGGAGTGATAAATGATCAGATGGTCATGTGCAGGTAGAGATACTGGTGTGCAAAAGAGCAGAAAAGTAAATAAATATAAACAGTATGGGGATGAATGAGGTAGGTAAATTGGGTGGGCTATTTACCGATGGACTATGTACAGCTGCAGCGATCGTTAGCTGCTCAGATAGCAGATGTTTGAAGTTGGTGAGGGAGATAAGTCTCCAACTTCAGCGATTTTTGCAATTCTTTCCAGTCACAGGCAGCAGAGAACTGGAAGGAAAGGCGGCCAAATGAGGTGTTGGCTTTAGGGATGATCAGTGAGATACACCTGCTGAAGCGTGTGCTACGGGTGGGTGTTGACATCGTGACCAGTGAACTGAGATAAGGCGGAGCTTTACCTAGCATGGACGAATATGACGAATATGTAGCGATTGCCAGCCGACTAGAGCATACAGGTAGCAGTGGTGGGTGGTATAAGGTGCTTTAGTAACAAAATGGATGGCACTGTGATAAACTGCATCCAGTTTGCTGAGTAGAGTATTGGAAGCTATTTTGTAGATGACATCGCCGAAGTCGAGGATCGGTAGGATAGTCAGTTTTACTGACTATCCTACCGATGGAGGCTTTGTTGCGGAATAGAAAGCCGATTCTAGATTTGATTTTAGATTGGAGATGTTTGATATGAGTCTGGAAGGAGAGTTTACAGTCTAGCCAGACACCTAGGTACTTATAGATGTCCACATATTCTAGGTCGGAACCATCCAGGGTGGTGATGCTAGTTGGGCGTGCGGGTGCAGGCAGTGAACGGTTGAAAAGCATGCATTTTGTTTTACTAGCGTTTAAGAGCAGTTGGAGGCCACGGAAGGAGTGTTGTATGGCATTGAAGCTTGTTTGGAGGTTAGATAGCACAATGATTCAAATAGGCTACATGTCCCATATTATTGCACAACGTTGCCTAATATGGTCCACTAATGCTAGCAACCCTCAGGAACAACTACACCGTTGTGACAGAGGAAAGAAAGGTGAATGGAATGATGCAAAAATACATGTATGTGGGTGGCTCCCGATAGTGGCTAATATTTAACATGATACAAATTGTAAAATAAAACTGAGAAAAGCCTGGGCATATAATCAAATCATTCTAAAGGTCATACATCAACTCTTTTTCCACTGGGAACCGGGAGGTTCGCTAGACCTTATTCATGGTTTCCTCGCGCATATCACTGCTGGAACAATTGGAGAATTAAGTCGAGGTCAGAATACGGTGTTTCTGTAGACACTTTCATTTATTCAAGCTCCACCTCAAACAAATCGTGGGTGAATAGCATGCTATTCTCAAGCTTAAGTTCAAGGTCAGAATACGCATAGAGAGAAAAGTGAATAAAAAGGTAATTACGTTTCATTTATGCGCGCTTAACTCTGGTCAGAACCTGGGCAATAGAGATGAATGGAAAACTCAGTCCATCCTGCATCATTAATTGTTAAGTCTACGGCTTAGGCACACTCACACTCTGTTCTGTTTCAGCCTCACTCTGGTGGGAGGAGTCCAGGCCAGGCTCTGATAGAGAACCTCTGTATGAAGGCTGTCAATCAATCCATAGGTACTCTCTATATTTCTACACCTTCTCAGTTAACTATAGATAGATATTCAATCTGTATTACAAGCTACGTTGTATACCCCTGGCCTAATCAATCACTGTACCCCTAATCAAACAATCTTCTGGGGATGACCTCATTTCCTCTCCCCACAGGAAGAGCCATCCGTCACCGTGAAGACTATGCATGTATCGTTCTGTGTGACCGACGGTACTCCCGACCTGCAACGCTGGCCAAACTCCCCGACTGGATCAGAGCACACACGCACACACACACCAGCTTCGGCCCTGCCTTCGCCAGCCTGAGACGGGTAATACACACACACCTGCAATGGATAATACACACACACTATGTCTGTAGAGCACATGCCCTCTGACCCAACTTCTTCTTTTCTCTTTCTCAGTTCTTTATGGAGAAGAAGAAACAGCAGCAGCTATGAGAGGAAGGGGTAGCAGGTGTTCTGGTGTGTAACGCTGGTCAGAAGAGAGCTACCTCACCTCTCGGATATCCTCGCTCTGGAGACAGGACTTCTGATTGGATTCTCCTCGAGGGATGTTAAAGCACACACTCGTCAAAGCATGATGGTTGAGGCTCTTTGTATGTTTTACACCCATACCTCTCCAACAGTACAGATCAGTCAACTCTCCACTGCCAGTATTTTATGCAAAATAATTTTTATTGAATGATGTTCATAACATTCTGATAGAAATGTTGTGCTGCTTTAGTGTGGTGTTAGTTATGTAATTATATTTACGTGTTACTTGATTATACTTAATAATGCTGAGATGAGGTCTGACTTATCTCCTGTAGTTGTTTGTCCAGTATTCTCTCAATAAGGATCATCTGGAACAGGGATGGGCAACTTTGATGGGCTGTGGGGGCCACACAAAAAACGGAACTCACGAACAGCCGCAGTGGCTCGTGGGTCTGCTGCTCCCCCCATGAGCAAACATTTTTTGCACCCCCCCCTATAGGGTGGAGGCAAATGTTTGCAGTTTTTAATATGATAACTGATGATCAATGGGCTCCACCCGGGTCTGTAATTCAACAATGCTTACTACAAGTTTAGATAGATTGGTAAATTAGCTGGCCACTAGACTAAATCATTTTTGCTGACATGGGCTAATTGAGTGACTGCTGATGCACAACCAAATGTCGAAACTGCACCTTAGAATAATATAATACATAACGCAACAGTAAGTTGAGAACCTGACTGAGTCAAAAAATATATACATACAGTTGCCCATCCCTGATCTTGAAGGAACCCTACAGACAGTACAGCATCACATTTGTTTTTTAGGGATCCCAGTCTAAGGCACTGCATCTCGGTGCAAGAGGCGTCACTACAGTCCCTGGTTCGAATCCAGGCTGTATCACATCCAACCGTGATTGGGAGTACCATAGGGCGGCGCATAATTGGCCCGGGGTAGGCCGTCATTGTAAATAAGAATTTGTTCTTAACTGACTTGCCTAGTTAAATAAAGGTTAAAAAAAATATATTGAGTGTTAGTTTCCTTCCTCAGTATTCTTTTCTTTGATTGGCTTAGAGCTAGATGTGCTCAGAGTTCCATTGGTTCTGATTGGCTAGTCTCAGGCCTCCCAGTCGTCCTCGTCTTCAGTGGTTGGCTGATGGGGGGCAGGAAGAGGCGGGATTACATCGGACATCCTAGCGAATGCGCTACCAGATCCAGCTGGGCCCTCCCCTGAGTCCCCGCCTACAGGACCCTTACCAGAGATACCTGGGAAACACACAAATTCTACTATCACCAAGACCTAGAAATACTACTACACTACTATCAGAGGGACAATAACCCAGGGGAGATGAGAGAAGAATGGGGGAGGAGCGTTCTCACCTTTCCTTCGCATGGCCAACTTATTGAAGAGATCTGACATGAAGTCTCCTCCACTGGCTGCTGCTACCACTGAGAGAGGGAACACAATGCAGTGAAGCAGAGATGATATTACATTTCTATGGCATTTTTAGTACAGTGGAGAGAGACCAGAACAGTTACATCTACTGTAGCTACACACAACATAAATAGTTCAGCTAGTGAACAACTAGTAGTCTTTATTTCATGTTCAGATGAACCCCGCTGTTAAATTTTTGAGTGGTCCAGCAACAACTGAACCAGCACTAATGACTGTGGACTCACTCAAAGGTCTAACACACAAGCTTGCTCACTCACACACAGCAAAGTCTTACAGATAAAAACAGAGTGTAGTTAAATCAGTGCTTTAATGAAGGTAATGTTTATATATCTAAAGGTCATGCAGCCCTGAGCTGTTCTCTATGACTAGTTAGGTAACTGTTGTTTGGAGTCTGCACACACACACACTATGTCCCAAATATGCTCTGTAAGTTAAATCAGCAGTAAAAACAATAAAGCGTTCTCCCCAACACTGTTTCAGAAAAACGTGCAGGGATGGGGCTGGAGAAATGTAACCACTCAAATTCAATCCATGATATCAAAATTATAGCTTTAACTGTTTTAGATTACACAGTGTTTCTTTATATTTACATTTGAGTAAAACAACCTTATATTTTGGGTTCTGATGGGATACGACAGTTGAACTACGCTCATGAGGCATTGATAAGTTGTACTCTTTAAGAATCAATGGGTACATACAGTGCCTTGCGAAAGTATTCGGCCCCCTTGAACTTTGCGACCTTTTGCCACATTTCAGGCTTCAAACATAAAGATATAAAACTGTATTTTTTGTGAAGAATCAACAACAAGTGGGACACAATCATGAAGTGGAACGACATTTATTGGATATTTCAAACTTTTTTAACAAATCAAAAACTGAAAAATTGGGCGTGCAAAATTATTCAGCCCCTTTACTTTCAGTGCAGCAAACTCTCTCCGGAAGTTCAGTGAGGATCTCTGAATGATCCAATGTTGACCTAAATGACTAATGATGATAAATACAATCCACCTGTGTGTAATCAAGTCTCCGTATAAAATGCACCTGCACTGTGATAGTCTCAGAGGTCCGTTAAAAGCGCAGAGAGCATCATGAAGAACAAGGAACACACCAGGCAGGTCCGAGATACTGTTGTGAAGAAGTTTAAAGCCGGATTTGGATACAAAAAGATTTCCCAAGCTTTAAACATCCCAAGGAGCACTGTGCAAGCGATAATATTGAAATGGAAGGAGTATCAGACCACTGCAAATCTACCAAGACCTGGCCGTCCCTCTAAACTTTCAGCTCATACAAGGAGAAGACTGATCAGAGATGCAGCCAAGAGGCCCATGATCACTCTGGATGAACTGCAGAGATCTACAGCTGAGGTGGGAGACTCTGTCCATAGGACAACAATCAGTCGTATATTGCACAAATCTGGCCTTTATGGAAGAGTGGCAAGAAGAAAGCCATTTCTTAAAGATATCCATAAAAAGTGCTGTTTAAAGTTTGCCACAAGCCACCTGGGAGACACACCAAACATGTGGAAGAAGGTGCTCTGTTCAGATGAAACCAAAATTGAACTTTTTGGCAACAATGCAAAACGTTATGTTTGGCGTAAAAGCAACACAGCTCATCACCCCGAACACACCATCCCCACTGTCAAACATGGTGGTGGCAGCATCATGGTTTGGGCCTGCTTTTCTTCAGCAGGGACAGGGAAGATGGTTAAAATTGATGGGAAGATGGATGGAGCCAAATACAGGACCATTCTGGAAGAAAACCTGATGGAGTCTGCAAAAGACCTGAGACTGGGACGGAGATTTGTCTTCCAACAAGACAATGATCCAAAACATAAAGCAAAATCTACAATGGAATGGGTTCAAAAATAAACATATCCAGGTGTTAGAATGGCCAAGTCAAAGTCCAGACCTGAATCCAATCGAGAATCTGTGGAAAGAACTGAAAACTGCTGTTCACAAATGCTCTCCATCCAACCTCACTGAGCTTGAGCTGTTTTGCAAGGAGGAATGGGAAAAAATGTCAGTCTCTCGATGTGCAAAACTGATAGAGACATACCCCAAGCGACTTACAGCTGTAATCGCAGCAAAAGGTGGCGCTACAAAGTATTAACTTAAGGGGGCTGAATAATTTTGCACGGCCAATTTTTCAGTTTTTGATTTGTTAAAAAAGTTTGAAATATCCAATAAATGTCGTTCCACTTCATGATTGTGTCCCACTTGTTGTTGATTCTTCACAAAAAATACAGTTTTATATCTTTATGTTGAAGCCTGAAATGTGGCAAAAGGTCGCAAAGTTCAAGGGGGCCGAATACTTTCGCAAGGCACTGTATAATTCATTTATAAGTCCAAAAATGGATGTAGCAACTGCTGATTTCCCCTTTAAAGAACTGGAGGCCTGTAGCGATCATTGCTCTGTTGGGACTATAAAATGTTCTCAAAGAGTCACCAGGTTCAAGAGTAATCTCTCGTTTGTCATTCAAGAGGAGAAATCAAGACACTCATCCACCTCTCCCTCCCCTCTTCTCCTTTACCTTGTTCCTGCTCCTTCTGTTTTTTTTTCTCCATCTTGCGTTCTTTGACGTTGCGTAGTTTGGCCTTTCCAATGCCTCCAGCGTTGCGTATGGACTCTAGTAGACTGGCCCGGCTGTTTGATTCAACCACCTCGCTGGGAGCGCCCACTACAGGAGCTGGAGGTAAATACACTTTTCAAGAGAAGGAGAGTGTGTTTGTGTATAGTGTGTGTGTATACTGTGTGTGTGTTACCTGTGCTGGCGTCTGCAGGGCTATTTGCAGGCTCTGGTGGGGGAGGAGGTGGAGGAGGGGGGAGACCAGGGGGAGGGGTGGGGATATGTGTGGGCTCTGGTGGTGGGGGAGGGGGAAGTGGGGGAGGAGGCGGGACTGCAACTTGGAATTGAGAACCTGTAACAAACAAACAAACAATAGACCAATAGAAACATTTGCCTCATTTGATATGACCGATTTCCATGGAAACTTCTGTATAATCCACACAAAAGAGACAGTCTGTGTACCGGGCATGTCCTCCCCAGAGAAGGAGGGTAGTTCAGGGAAGGTGTGTGTGGGTCCAGAGGGTGCGATGCCGGGCCCCAGGTCTTGGCTGTAGGACAGGTCGTCAGCAATGCCAGGCAGGTCTGGTAGGTAGGAGGGGACGTCTATCTCTGGGACCTGACCCAGGTCTGGAACATAGAAGTAGCTCTCTGCTGTCTACAGGGACAAATGGAGAGGGAATGAGAGCAGGAGGAAGAAATAAAGTGTAATAATTTACAGTCACACTTTAACTTGTTAGTATGGCCCATTGAAAAAATATTATAGTCCAAAGACAGCAATGCCACAGGCCCCCAGTTATTTCGAGAATAGTGTGGGAGTGTGTATACAGTATGTATGGTGTGTGTGTACCTGTCTCTCCAGCTGTTCTCTCTTGGTTATGGATAGGGGAGCGTCAAATGGTTTCTCTTGCTTCTCTGTCTCCAGAGTGGTGTGTGTTTTAGTCACCGCCCCAGCCAGGGGGTCCAGGAACACATACTTCTTATACCTAAACACATATACGACCAGTTAGAGTGTGTGTGTGTGTGTGTGTGTGTGTGTGTGTGTGTGTGTGTGTGTGTGTGTGTACTAACAGGTTCTCTGTAGTATTAAACAGCAGCAGGGAGCTGACAGAGGAGATGTTTCGAGGCAGACCGCCCAGCCCCTCCTCGGTCTCATCCTCCGAACGCTTCTTACTGCTCACACACACCGGGTAATAACACAACTTCTCCTAGAGGTGGACAGAGAGAGAGAGGGGTGTAGAACAAGAGAGGACAGATATTAGATTGGATGAGTCTAGTAAGAACCTCCTTCAGTAAACACAAATGGCCACCAGACGTAATCATGAATTGGCTTTGCTTTCCATCTCTGTTTTTGTACGAAATGAGAGCTAGTTGCTTTCCAATAGAGACAGCCTTGCAGGTAAGAGAGAGAGAGACAAATTCAAAACCTTCAACAGAATGAATAACTCCCACTCTTTCTCTTTTTGTCATCAGCCTCTGTCTATTTCTCTCTCCCTCACACTCATTCACTCGCTCTCTCATCTCCCTCTCTCTCTGCAGTGCTTGAGGTTTCATAAATAATACATCTCTGAGCCAGGAAAGTGCACAAATCGTTCTCTCCCTCTCAGACACAGCAAAAACATACTCCTGTTTCTGTACGTTTTTGGTTCTGGCAGCGAGGGAGAACTCAGTGGTGTTCACTATCAATAATGCACAATTTCACTGCTGAGCTAAGGTACACACACACAAAGAACTGCAATGCTGCTGGGTTTTTCACACTCAACAGTTTCCTGTGTGTATCAAGAATGGTCCACCACCCAAAGGACATCTAGCCAACTTGACACAACTGTTGGAAGCATTGGAGTCAACATGGGCCAGCAACCCAGTGGAATGCTTTCAGCACCTTGTAGAGTCCATGTCCCGACGAAGGGCAAAAGGGGTGGGGGGTGCTACTCAATGTTAAAATGACATGAGCTAATTTGCTAGTGTTTTTCAGTCTCCCCCCAAAAAATATGTTTTGACCCGCAGGCTGCAAGTTGGGGAACCCTGGTGTAGGGAGTAGTTTCCTGTGGGTAGTTTTAGTCAGGGCTTTTCATGTCATGTCCCCAGGTCAGAACAGGTCACATGCGCCGAATACAACAGGTGTAAACCTTACTGTGAAATGCTTACTTACAAGCCCTTAACCAACAATGCAGTTCAACAAATATAGTTAATAAAATATTGACTAAATTAAATTACATTTAAAAAATCGAATAATTCAAAAAGTAACACAAGAAATGTACATAACAGGCACGTCTGTAAATGCAGCAGTAAAAGCCCTGTGGACTAAGCAGACTGTATATCGTGGATGAAAGCCAAAAAGGTATGGTCATATTACATATCTAAACAGCTAGGCCTATACTGCTAAAACACTGCATTTGCTTTTGCATATACAAACTAGTTTAGTAGTGTGGAGGAGCCAGTGCTTTCTGTTTCCAAAGTCCTACAATCTGCAAGACCTCTGAAAAATGCAGGTCCTTTGTACTGAAATGTTTTACATGTGTGTGTGTTATGTGTGTTACCTGCAGGGCCTTGTCGTCAAGGGGTCGTAGTTTGGCCTGTATACGGTATCGGGGGCGTGTCTGGGAGGCAGGGTCTGTGGCTCCACTGAAGATGGAGGAGTAATCCTGGAGACGCTCTGGAGCTGGATACTTAGCACTGGAGAACACCTACACACACACACACACACACACACACACACACAGTACTCAAGTATTGTACTCTCAGAGACCTGCATGTATTGGGAACAGTGATTAGAAGGGGAACATGTGAAATGTGTGTTACCTTGGTGGCCTTCTTGCTACCTTTGATCTTGTTGACACGGGCCTGGGCTAGCCTGATTCGATCTGTCACACTCTGCAGCTGACAGCGGTTCCGCTCTACACTCTCAGACACTCTACACACACCAGGGGAAAGTCACAGTATGTGAGTGTGTGTGTTCTGCTGATAAAGTAGTTAAATGTGTGTCATGTATAAACCAAGAGCATCTTAGCTAACAGGCATCATATGTAGAACATGCTATTTTAGGATGACTTACAAACCTCTTATCTGTGTCTGTGTGTGTGTGTGTGTGTGTGTGTGTGTGTACCTGGTAAAGATGTCAGTAGAGATAGTCTCTAGGTAGAGCAGGGTGTCTGCTATCTGGTGAACAGCCTCCTCCCTCCTCAGGTCTGACTGTATCAGAGGCACAGAGTACACCTGACCCTCCAGACACTGCTTCACACTCATCCTACACACACAGAGAGAGAGAGGGAGAAAGACAGTGAGTGAAAGAAAGAAAGGGGGGTGCCGAGGGACAAAGGGATCTTGCAAACGTAACTCTGAAAGCAGAATGCTGTAAGTAGCTAACTAACCTTTTTGACTTTTTACCTACAGGTGCTTGTGACCTCTCTTTCATCTGTCGCTCTCATTCGTTCTCCCAGACTCAGCTTACCATTTAACCTTAGCTGACGTGACAGCTCTGGTCCTTCCTGGACCTGTCACCTCATACACAGATAAATAACCTGGGAAGTGACAGCCTTAGCAACTCATACTTATAATGATGTCCCATATAACAAAGTTAGCATTGTGTACTGTCCAGTTAGCTAGCTAGCTATAAAGCTAGTGTATCTTCCGTGCAGCGAGATCATGTAAACATTTTACATCCAGCTCTCAGCGGCCACAGCCACTGACGTGCTGGAGTCATCATCTCCCAGGCAACAGCCCTCTCTCTCCGGGTTGTGGACCCAGACAGCTCGGGAGATTGGCACACTCTCAGCTGGAGTCAAATAACGTTACTCATTGAGCTATCTTACTATCGATAGTATAATTAAGTAAATATATGTTTCATTGGTCTTACCTGACCATTGACAGCGTGTAGTGTGTACACGGCCGCAGGTATCTATCTAATAGTTGGTTGTTTATTACTTTCCGCTAAAACACAACGACTCTGTCTGTCAGACTGTCTACTTCCGCATGGTCATACCGCGTGACAGGTTCTGTTCCTTAAAGGGACAGTTCACTCACAATACAGACATTGAGGCTGTGCCAGAGAAACATATATTAATGTTTCATGCCACATACAGTAAGATAACATATATTATAGATGTCTTATACCATATTGTTTTTGTGTTCATCTTGGCCATGTTCTGTTATAATCTCCACCCGGCACAGCCAGAAGAGGACTGGCCACCCCACATAGCCTGGTTCCTCTCTAGGTTTCTTCCTAGGTTTTGGCCTTTCTAGGGAGTTTTTCCTAGCCACCGTGCTTCTACACCTGCATTGCTTGCTGTTTGGGGTTTTAGGCTGGGTTTCTGTACAGCACTTTGAGATATCAACTGATGTACGAAGGGCTATATAAATCAATTTGATTTGATTTGATTTGATTCTACATTCACTGATCCCAGTCAAGGAATGAAGAACGGAAAAAGCTCTAATTTAAATGATTTGAATAAGCACAACTACTCCATGGCTCGTTGCTGATAATTCTAATCCCTGTGCACAAGTTCCCAGATGTTTGACTTTATCTATTACTGATGTAGCATCCAGAGGTTCAAACCTCTTGGTGTAATGGCTAAGATTGGACTGAGAGAATCAAGGTCACAGGTTCAAGTCATGCCATATCTACTACATGGGATGTGAGATCTATCCATCTATCAATGTGTGTGGGAATAGGCATGTGTGTGTATGTATGTATGTATGTATGTATGTATGTGTGTGTGTTATATCACAGAAGAAAAGCACTCCTTTCATCTTGTCTACTGCTGCACCATGGAAACCATATGTCATGTTCTCTCTCTCTCTCTCTCTCACACACACACACACACACTCACGCACGCACGCACGCACGCATGCGCGCACACACACACACACACACACACACACACACACACACACACACACACACACACAAACAATGTCTTACTATACATATCAAGACTTTTTGGATTCCCATTCAAAATTCTACCTTCCCATACCCCTATCTTCCCCTACCCCAACAATAAACCTTAACCTTAACCTTAACCCTAACCCCTAACCCTAAATGTAAGCATAATAAGCCTAATTCTTAACCATAAACCTAACCACTATCCTCTAACCTTAACAATAACCCTAATTCTAACCTTAACCCTAATTTGAACCCTAAGCCTAAAATAGCCTTTTTACAAGTGAGGACCGGCAAAATGTCCTCAGTTCTCTGCATTTTAGTTGGTTTGCTATTCTTGTGAGGACTTCTGGTACTCACAAGTATTGTAAAATGTGTATACAAACACACACACACACACAAATAGTATTATAATTTATCATTACCAACAGGATAGGAGACCGGTCAAACACACACGTAGATGACAGTAAGCAAGCAGCCCTTTGGTAACAGCACAGTCAGTAGGGGATCACCATGGCAACAGTCAGTAATGGGTTACGATAGCAACAACACAGCGCAGAATCAAAACACCAGTTTGATTTCATTCAGCCTTTATTTGACAATTTTGTCCAGATGACCTATGTGAACCATTAGGCCTACCAATGATGACCTGGAGACAGACACAGCTGCAGACTGAGACAACCACCACACAAATCAAATCAAAGTTTATTAGTCAAGTACACAGTTTAGTAGATGTTACAGCAGATGCAGCGAGCTCCTAACAGTCAATGAAATGTCAAACAGGTACACAAACAAATCAAATTAACAACCCAAATAGCACTGTAACAGTAATCCAAATGCAATCTATACGTATCTACACCGTATCTACACCGGCAGAATTTACACAAGATATACTAGGAATGATATGTACAGCAGTAGATATATTAGAGTGAGCTATGTCAAGAATCCACTAAATAAATAAATATGTGGTGTGTATAAATAGTGTATAAAAAGTGTGTAAAATAGTGTGTAAAATGCAACATTAGAATGAGCAACATTATAAGGAACTATTTTGAGAATACACAAGTATATATTGTATATAAATACACAGTACAAAACCCCATAGCAAAATGGATAGAATTGCAGGAAATTAGCTTCCGGACCTGAGTCCGGAATATAAATAGTGTATATGTACAGTATGTGAATGGTGTGTATAGACAGTATGGACAGTATGTGAATGGTGTGTATAGACAGTATAGACAGTATGTGAATGGTGTGTATAGTCAGTATGGACAGTATGTGAATGGTGTGTATAGACAGTATGGACAGTATGTGAATGGTGTGTATCGACAGTATGGACAGTATGTGAATGGTGTGTATAGACAGTATGGACAGTATGTGAATGGTGTGTATAGACAGTATGGACAGTATGTGAATGGTGTGTATAGACAGTATAGACAGTATGTGAATGGTGTGTATAGTCAGTATGGACAGTATGTGAATGGTGTGTATAGACAGTATGGACAGTATGTGAATGGTGTGTATAGACAGTATAGACAGTATGTGAATGGTGTGTATAGTCAGTATGGACAGTATGTGAATGGTGTGTATAGACAGTATGGACAGTATGTGAATGGTGTGTATAGACAGTATAGACAGTATGTGAATGGTGTGTATAGACAGTATGGACAGTATGTGAATGGTGTGTATAGACAGTATAGACAGTATGTGAATGGTGTGTATAGTCAGTATGGACAGTATGTGAATGGTGTGTATAGACAGTATGGACAGTATGTGAATGGTGTGTATAGACAGTATAGACAGTATGTGAATGGTGTGTATAGACAGTATGGACAGTATGTGAATGGTGTGTATAGACAGTATAGACAGTATGTGAATGGTGTGTATAGACAGTATAGACAGTATGTGAATGGTGTGTATAGTCAGTATGGACAGTATGTGAATGGTGTGTATAGACAGTATAGACAGTATGTGAATGGTGTGTATAGACAGTATAGACAGTATGTGAATGGTGTGTATAGTCAGTATGGACAGTATGTGAATGGTGTGTATAGACAGTATAGACAGTATGTGAATGGTGTGTATAGTCAGTATAGACAGTATGTGAATGGTGTGTATAGTCAGTATGGACAGTATGTGAATGGTGTGTATAGACAGTATAGACAGTATGTGAATGGTGTGTATAGTCAGTATGGACAGTATGTGAATGGTGTGTATAGACAGTATGGACAGTATGTGAATGGTGTGTATAGACAGTATGGACAGTATGTGAATGGTGTGTATAAACAGTATGGACAGTATGTGAATGGTGTGTATAGACAGTATGGACAGTATGTGAATGGTGTGTATAGACAGTATAGACAGTATGTGAATGGTGTGTATAGTCAGTATGGACAGTATGTGAATGGTGTGTATAGACAGTATAGACAGTATGTGAATGGTGTGTATAGTCAGTATGGACAGTATGTGAATGGTGTGTATAGACAGTATAGACAGTATGTGAATGGTGTGTATAGTCAGTATGGACAGTATGTGAATGGTGTGTATAGACAGTATGAACAGTATGTGAATGGTGTGTATCGACAGTATGGACAGTATGTGAATGGTGTGTATAGACAGTATGAACAGTATGTGAATGGTGTGTATCGACAGTATGGACAGTATGTGAATGGTGTGTATAGACAGTATGGACAGTATGTGAATGGTGTGTATAGACAGTATGGACAGTATGTGAATGGTGTGTATAGACAGTATGGACAGTATGTGAATGGTGTGTATAAACAGTATGGACAGTATGTGAATGGTGTGTATAGTCAGTATGGACAGTATGTGAATGGTGTGTATAGACAGTATGGACAGTATGTGAATGGTGTGTATAAACAGTATGGACAGTATGTGAATGGTGTGTATCGACAGTATGGACAGTATGTGAATGGTGTGTATCGACAGTATGGACAGTATGTGAATGGTGTGTATAGACAGTATGGACAGTATGTGAATGGTGTGTATAGACAGTATGGACAGTATGTGAATGGTGTGTATAGACAGTATGGACAGTATGTGAATGGTGTGTATCGACAGTATGGACAGTATGTGAATGGTGTGTATCGACAGTATGGACAGTATGTGAATGGTGTGTATCGACAGTATGGACAGTATGTGAATGGTGTGTATAGACAGTATGGACAGTATGTGAATGGTGTGTATAGACAGTATGGACAGTATGTGAATGGTGTGTATAAACAGTATGGACAGTATGTGAATGGTGTGTATAGTCAGTATGGACAGTATGTGAATGGTGTGTATAGACAGTATGGACAGTATGTGAATGGTGTGTATAAACAGTATGGACAGTATGTGAATGGTGTGTATCGACAGTATGGACAGTATGTGAATGGTGTGTATCGACAGTATGGACAGTATGTGAATGGTGTGTATAGACAGTATGGACAGTATGTGAATGGTGTGTATAGCAGTAGTTACAGTGCATTCAGAAAGTATTCAGACCCCTTGACTTTTTCCACATTTTGTTATGTTACAGACTTTTTCAGACCCTTGACTTTTTCCACATTTTGTTATGTTACAGCCTTTTTTTCCTTATCAATCGACACACAATACCCCCCTAATGACAAAGCAAAAACAGAAATACCTTATTTACATAAGTATTCAGACTCTTTGCTATGAGACTCGAAATTGAGCTCAGGTGCATCCTGTTTCCATTGATCATCCTTGAGATGTTTCTACAACTTGGAGTCCAGCTGTGCTAAATTATATTAATTGGATATGATTTAGAAAGGCACACACCTGTCTATATAAGGTCCAACAGTTGTACAGTGCATGTCAGAGCAAAAACCAAGCCACAAGGTCGAAACAATTGTCCATAGAGCTCAGAGACAGGATTTTGTTAAGACAGATCTGGGGAAGGGTACCAAAACATTTCTGCAGCATTGAAGGTCCACAAGAACACAGTGGCCTCCATCAATCTTAAATGGAAGAAGTTTGAATCCACCAAGACTCTTCGTAGAGCTGGCCACCCGGGCCAAACTGAGCAATCAGGGGGCGAAGGGCCTTGTTCAGGGAGGTGACCAAGAACCCTTTTTGACAGAGCTCCAGAGTTCCTCTGTGGAGATGGGAGAACCTTCCAGAAGGACAGCCATCTCTGCAGCACTCCACCAATCAGGCCTTTATGGTAGAGTGGCTAGACGGAAGCCACTCCTCAGTAAAAGGCACATTACAACCCGCTTGGAGTTTGCCAAAAGGCACCTAAAGGAGTCTCAGACCATGAGAAACAAGAATCTCTGGTCTGATGAAACCAAGATTGAACTCTTTGGCCTGAATGCCCAGCGTCACATCTGGTGGAATAAATTTGCTAAATTTTCTAAAAACCTGTTTTTGCTTTGTCATTATGCAGTACTATGTGTAGATTGGTGAGGAAAACAATTAAATTAATTAATTTTAGAATAAGGCTCTAACGTAAAAAAATTTGGAAAAAGTCAAGGGTTCTGAATACTTTCCGAATGCAGCCATGACTAGAATACAGTATATACATATAAAGTGAGTAAAACAATATGTAAACATTATTAAAGGGACCATTGTTCAATGACTCTATGTACATAGTGCAACGGTCTCTAAAGTTTAGGGTAGAGTACCGGGTGGTAGCCGGCTGGTGACAGTGTCTGATGTTCAGGGCAGAGGCCGGCTAGTGGTGACTGTTTAACAGTCTGATGGTCTGGAGATAGAATCGGTTTATCAGTCTCTTGGTCCCAGCATTGATGCACATGTACTTTCTCCACCATCTAGATTGTAGCAGGTGTACAGGCTGGGGTCTTTCATGAACTTCTTGGCCTTCCTTTGACACTGTAGATGTCCTGGAGGGCAGGCAGTGGGCCCCCGATGATGTGTTGGGCTGACTGCACCATCCTCTGGAAAGCCTTGCGGTTGCAGACGGTGCAATTGCTGTACCAGGCGGTGATACAGCCCGACAGGATGTTCTCAATGGTGCATCTGTAGAAGTCGGTGAGGGTCTTAGGGGCCAAGACAAATTTCTTCAACCTCCTGATGTTGAAGAAGCACTGTTGCACCTTCTTCACCCTACTGTCTGTGTAAAGGGAGCGTTTCAGGTCATCAGTGATTTGCACGCAGAGAAACTTGAAGCTTTTGACCCGCTCCGCTGCCGTCTCGTTGATGTGGATATGGGTGTGCACTGTGCTGTCTGCTGTAGTTCACAATCATCTTCTTCACTTTGTTGTTGTTGAGGGAGAGGTTTTTTTCCTGGGACCATTCCGCCATGGAACTCACCTCCTTCCTGTAGGCTGTCTCGAAATTGTTGGTAATCAGGCCTAACAATGTTGTGTCGTCAGCAAACTTGATGATTGGAGACATGCATGGCCACGCAGTCATGGGTGAACAGGGACTGAGCATGCACCCCTGTGGGACCCCCATTTTGAGGATCAGCGTGGCCAAGGTGTTGTTGCCTACCTTCACCACTTGAGGTCGGCCCTTCAGGAAGTCCAGGACCCTTTTGCACAGGGAGGGGTTCAGACCCATGGTCCTGAGCTTAATGATGAGCTTGGAGGGTACTATGGTGATGAAGGCTGAACAGCATTCTAACATAGGTATTTCTCTTGTAAAGGTGGGATAGGGCAATGTGCAGTGCAATGGCGATTGCATAATCTGTGGATCTGTTGGGGCGCAATCCATATTGTAGTGGGTCTATGGTGTCAGGTAAGATGGAGGTGAAATGGTCCTTAATTAGCCTCTCAAAACACATATGATTACAGAATTAAACTCCTACGGGGCGATAGTAATTTAGTTCAGTTACCTTCCCTTTCTGTGTACAGGAACAATAGTGGACA